>NW_003298820.1:239256-253781 GCF_000151645.1 Tuber melanosporum | reverse complement strand
AGGGAGGGTGGGGGCAGGGGTGTTGGTGGCTGGCTCCTTACCCTTTCGAGAAGGCCTAGGAAGCGGGGCAGTGCGGGCCAACACAGGTTGTTGGGGTAGTGGAGTGGGGTTTGCCACCAACCTAGTGGACAAATCCCTGATGGATGCTTGGAGAGAGGCCACGGAGTTTGCCGAAAGTTTGGTGGCATTGACCGGGGAGTCCTGGGAAGGGAGCATGTTGGCAATCTGATATGATAGGTCATAAACTCTAGAGTTGAGCTCATCGACTGTATGGGAGAGGGCGGACATTCCATGTACAAGGGAGGACACGAGGAGGAGCAAGTAGCAGTCCCTGGTAGAGAGTTCCAATACCTCCTGACGGGAGATGGGGGGTAAGGTTTCGGGGGGTCAATCTAGCAGGGCTCTCGCAGAGGGGATCAGCCTGGCTAGGTTTTCGTGAATGGGGAGGATTGGGGCAGTCGACGATGGTCGCGTAGGAGGGTAGGAGGCAGTGCCCTGGTTGGATACAGACGGGCCTGAACGTGAGTGTGCAGAGGTGTCCATGGCCTAGCAAGGAGAGACAGTCCCTGGGCGTAGGCTAGGAGGATCGTGAGGTGATAGGAGTTTGTTCACCAGATGCAGATGGTGTTGAAAGCAGAAGTAGGACGTAGGGGGGGGGGAAAGAAGATGGCACGCAGCATGCTTCTGACAATCCTCTTTCATCAGGCAATAATTACCTAAAATTAACCTAAGGCGGAACAAGTGTCTCACTTACCCAATTTGAGTGCTAACCAAGAGTGGATAAAGGACCACTAGATGAGTATCTTAAATTCAAATTCATGTGGCACTTATATAATCCGTGTGCTAATCCAAAGTGAATGAACAACGTTGGGTGAGTATAATATGCACCACTACACCAGCTCGACAAGCCAAGTACTAATTAGTGATCCCCTCTGCCCTCCCCCCTGCCCAGTACCGTGTTACAGATATGATACTCCGGCGTAGGCTAGGACAATCTCATAGGGTAGTTTAGCAGTTGGGAGAGTGCTTGTACACCCTTGAAAAAGCCTATGGTCTAAACAATGGACCAGACTACCCGCTTGGGATTACTGACTACAATAATAGTAGGTTGAATTTTGCAGTGAACGATATGCTCATAGGTGAAGTCCACGCTATGCTATTTACAAGAAGAGATATCCCCTCTTGCAGTAATTGTCTCTCCAAGGACAAAAGAAGTGGAATGGAAAAAAGGTATACTTTACACAGTGTTGGGCAGGATGAAAAGAGAGAAGAAGGAATTGCAAAAGAGGTTTCCACAAAACACGAATTCAGCACCAATCCCAAACAGAAGTCACCCCCACTAACCAGAGACTAAGCCTATTGCCATCTGTACAAAAAATACACAACACTAACCAGCATCCACAGCATCCAGCACACTATATATTATACCTCATTTTGTGCCACCCATCACAGTATCCCCCCCATCATCCCTACTACCACTTTTGTCCAGATATCTACCCCCATCAGGTGCCCCGAAAGGCCCACCAAGGGCCATCTCTGTCATTATCTTATCTGTAAGAACTAGTCGGAACTGTTTAATCGTCAGGTCCATTACCCCTTGATTATCAGCCGTAACATATGGTACACTTTGATTGCACAGGTATTCGCGCACACAATCTTCCGGGATAACGAAAACAATATTTATATTTTCGAGAGTATCCGGTAATCATTTGCTAAGCCTCTGCAACCTACAAAGTTTGATATCGTGGCACCCGGACATGGGTATTTGCTGTAGAATCAATGTGTTCGGGGTACTAAAAACAAGTCCGTCAACCAATTCAAAGTTAGAATTATAGGCGAGGAAATATCTCCCGATCACTTCTTGTTCAATACCCCAGCCGTCCGCCACCCAAACCTTTGTAGCTAGGCCATTGGCATCCATGAAGTAATTGCGAGATTCGGACCTAGAGGTCATGAATTTGATGGGTGGGGTGTTGTGGTCTTCGATTGGAAGTTTATCAGCCTTAAAAGATCCGCCATCCTTAACCAGTCATTTGCACGTACCTCGAAGGTCCAGCCAGCTATGGTTCAGAGCTGACCTTGGCGGGTGAGCTGATAGTAGAGTTCAAAACACCTCAGCTGTGACTTCATATGTATCTTCTCATAGACCATGTGGGCAATCTATCTGGTGGCGATTCGAGCAGTATGCGAGAGCCAGTTGCGGCTAAGTTCCACAATAGCCATGTTGTGTGAAGCGTGTTGATGTATACTATTCCCTATTATTTGAAAACTCACCTGTGCAATGAATGTATCTATTTCAAGCTCGACTTCGCCAAGGTAGATATCGTGGCTGTCATTATCGGCACTGACATTCCTCATCGAGATTATCTGCAAGCAGGTTCTGGCAATAGGACGCAAACCTGTGAAGGTGGTAAAGAGCATTGCGATTTGGCGTGTAGTAGGGGGTGAGGTCCTTGCTAGACTGTTATTGGGTAGTTTGGTCAGCTCATGTCTTGCAGAGAAGGAAGAAGGAGCTGCTACATGAAAGCGGCGACAATATTATCCCATTCCCAGTGGCTCATATAGCGTGACGCAATATTCCTGTCCTTTTCCCACTGGTATGAAGCTTTTATCTTGCGAGGTGAAACTGCCAGTACCACAAACCAATCCTGGTCCTTTATATTACAATATGTATCGGTAACTGCCTCGTCTGTTAGGATCCAAAGCCCCTTCATTTGATCCTTGGGGAAGTGGAATAGGTAATTAGCATCGGTCTCTATGCCATGGCAATTGGTATCAAACAAATAGCAAGTGTTGTCATTACGTCGAAATGCGGTTGGTTGACCAGCCAGAAGCCTGCGCACCAGGAGTTCCGAAAGAAGAAAGGATTTTCCTGTATATCTGTCAGAAAAGGGTCAGAAAAGAACTAAGGCAAACACTACGTACTGGAACCTGGTTGACCATCTAATTTGTAATCAGGTTTCCAGTCTCCTGCTGGGTCCCCAGTCTCAGAGTCAATGTCTGACCATTTTCCAGACTTGACCTTCAATAGCTCGCGTTCAATTACCTCAAACTCTTGACATGTAAGAAATCGCTTTCATCCACAAGAAAGCTCTGACCTAACCTCAAGCACCTTGAATACTTTCTCCTTCTTTCCTTTTTCAAATTCTGGATCTGTAAAGGCCCCATCTCCTCTCTCCTTTAGATCGACCCCATATTGTAGATGGAAGCTGTGTCCTGGGTAGGGAATAGAGAATGTGTGATCTTCGATTACCAGTAGCTGTTTCCCCTACAATTCACCATAGAGGCCCTACATGATGTCAAACGTCTGAATACTATTGAATCTGAGGTAATGGTAGAAGTTTGATTTGTAATGCTGAAAAGAATCAATCAGTTGTGTTGCCGGTTAGAGGTGTAAATGGCCGTGTTTGTCATTGGATGGGTGCTGGTGAAGCACTTAAGTAAGAAAACTGCGACAAAGAGTAACCCCATTACCTGGCCCACCACAGTTCACAGTGTGTGCAGGCGAGAAAACCTTTTGCATTCTGTGGACTTGGCTGTCAACCCTTCTGGATACTCTCCCGTAGGAAATAGTATTTAAAAGGTTTAACCGCGCAGGCACTATGCTAAATATTGGAGATGTAAAGCGCAACGGGGCCATCATCCGATCCTTCCAACTATCACCACACATATCCATTCTCTATCAGGTATCTCCTTCCGCTTTCATATTCTCATGCTAATATTGGAGCCCGTAGCTGCTCAGTATGCTTGCAGTTGTCATTCTCCACCGTCGCTCTCAGTCATCCCTACCTGTAGCCGATGGAGGAGTATCACCTACAGCCATCGGAAGAAGGCTATCATCGCAGGAAAGTACGAGCTTTCAGTAGATGCTACGAGCATACGACAGAGGTCATCATTATCTGGTGTCCTTGTTTATCGCTGGAAAGCATGAAAGTCCTTGAAGGAAACAAGCTGGTGTGATGAGATGCGTGAAGGCTAGGAAGCAGTAAGAGTTCTTTGAGAGGGTCTTTCTATTGTAAGCCTGACAGTGCTGAAGGGAGAGAGAGACATGTGTGGAGAAGGACGGATATGTGTAGTGAATGGTGGAAGGACCAGAGAGTGATATGTGGTTTCTTATTTACTCCTGTCCTTTAGCCAAGGTTGAAACACATATCTTCCTTCTTCATCTAAAGGTTGTTGTCCGATCACAGTATCCTATGTTTACCGCTACCGTTCTCTAGTCACCTGTATCTGTACCGAATTCCATTACTCAAGCTCTTGAATGTGTCCCGCAGCTTTGTAACGCCTTCGGAAAGATCCACAATATCAGTTATTTAGACTCATATCTTGCTTCACCATGCTACGACTCTCCCTGCCATTTAATCTCCCTTGAGTGTAATACTGAACAGCAGGCTCTGCGGTATTACGTTTCACCTCCATGGAAGCCTTATGGCCACCCTATGTCTGCTAATTAGAGTTCATAGACCGGTGAGATATTTTCCTTAGTAAAACAAGTTTCATAGGTCCATACTCAGCCGCATAGTCGCTGAGGCTCACAGTGCAAATGTGTGCTACAGGAACATGAGGATGTGCAATCCGCTACGGTATCACCAAGTAGGTCAAACAATGGCTCGCTCCCCGTGCCTCAAATCCTGGAACGACCACTCAGGATACTCCCCAAGCTGCCGACAGGGGACGGAGCATACTAGTGGAGCCTGCGGCCCAGGTAGGGCCTAGCCTGTTAGAATACCTGGAGTAATTGGTCTACACGCTGGATATCCTGAGGTACAGCATTAGGCTCCAGAAGAGACTGCTAGACCCAGACATTTGCTGGATATTAGAGGGGGCAATGTAGCCTATCGTCTAGCTGTTGGGGCGGTTTGGCTACTAACGGAGGGGGTTACTGGAGGTTAATACCTCAATAGTCCCGTCGCGTCACAGAGGATCACTCGGTCTGTGGAGGATTTAGGGTGTTGGAATATGTGGCTTGTCAGGATCCGGTTACCTGTAATTGACATTATCGTATACCTTTAGTATACAGGAGCCGATATGACCACCTCATCACTACCATAGTTGGGTGGTGTGACTGCTATGTACTTGTAGTATATAAGGCGTCAGCTTGGGCAGGAAGCAGAAGTGAGCAGAGCACTAAATTAAGATTTTTGATACAACAGGTTATGAGCCCAGACTGGCTCATCTACCCATCTACATATTACCTACAATACCTATTATGGAGCACCCTGTCTTCCTTTTTATACTGTGATATTGAGTAGTATACACAATCCGAGTCCGGGTGGTATTTCCCATGAAAATATCTATCACTGCAAGTATGGTCAACCACATGTACTTATTCCAACCGATTACCATCAGTTGTACTAAAATCTTCAAGCCTTCCTGGAAATTGAACACCCATTTCGAATCGTCACGTAACAGGAAGAGGAGCCTCCAGTGAACCCAGCACCATGTTATGCTGCTTGAGAAGAATGTTGGATAACAGCTAAGGTTATGATATTTACCTCTTGTGGTCCAGTAACCTATTAGCAGATCAATCTTGCCATGGAACCCTGGGATATGTGTGTAAACCTTGAGAGTGAAATATGACTCTGCCGCCTCAGGAGCAGGACAATTTCCCCTGAGGGGACGCTTTAACCGCCTTCTTTTATCATAGTTTACCTTGGTTACTGCTTTTATCATTGAGCTAACTAAATTACGCTAACAACTTGCTGGATCTACAGAAGAGGTTACTCACTCAACCTTCATCTCACAACTTGTTCCAGATATTGTAAATGAGTATGATACGATAGTTCAAATCATGTCCCGCGATCCAAAACCTACAGCAGATGACTTCGTTACTGGAATTGTGGAACGGGAAGCAGAGCTCTCAAACAAGAAAAGTCAAGTCTCTGGTGCAAGCTCTGCAGACTCCGCCAATACTGCTCTGCTTGCCAGTAGCCAGTCTGCTACCCTCTTCACCAATACCTCAAGAAGTAATAGGCACCACTTCAGGCCATCCTATGGTATTCGTGAATACGGAACTGGTGGCAGAGGCGGAAGACGATTTAGACGCAGGCAAGGAGCACACAACACTGGAAGTAGAAGAGGTTGGAGCAGTGGAAACGAGAGTGCTATTGAGTGCTGGTATTGCACTCGGAGAGGCCATACCTAACAGGAATGCCACCTCAGGAAGCAGGCAGAAGAGCTAAAACAGAGAAGATACCGAGCACCAGCTGCAGCCTATGCTACTGTGGATATTGAAGAGCCATGTGTCTTAGTTGCAACTGGTACAAATAGGAGAGAGTTACCAAAGACTTGAGTAGTAGACTCGGGAGCGACAGACCATATCTGTCCCGAGAGACATGTTTTCCACCAACTGAAAGCTCTTACCAAGCCAGTAGCTATCACACTGGGTAATGGAAATAAAGTATGGGCTAAAGTAACAGGTATAATTCAGCTACTTCTATGCAAGTCGCATTATATTGATATTGAAGCACTCTATTCACCTGAGATGAGGTTTTCCCTCCTCTCAATTAGTTCACTGTCACGTGAATTTGCAATTGCCTTCCAGGAAGGTGTGTGTTATATTTCTCACCAGTGAATCGGATCCAAGGAAGTCCCAATTGCGCAACTGTGGCAGGGCCTATGGAGACTCTATGGTAATCCCATTCCTAAGTCTCGGATACCCACAATTCAATCCTTAGTCAAAAGTCAGAAGAGTATGACTTTAGCTCTTCCCTGTTCCTCCAATACTCAATACTCTACCAGCAATCTCTTAGTCTCTATTACCTCTACTAAGGACAATGAACTTACTAGTCTATGGTACCAAAGACTAGGACATTTGAACTTGGCTGCCGTCAAGCTTATACTAGGCTGTAAGACTCTGCTTACTGATAGAATTTGTGAGACTTGGGTGAAAACCAAGCATCGCAGGAGATTTATCAAAAAGCTTGTTCAAAGAGCTACAAGGCCTTTTGAGACCATTCATTCCAATTTGCGTGGCCCCTTTAAGATACTATCCTTTTCTGGAGCTCGATAGTTTATTGAATATATAGACGACTACACATGCTTCTGTTGGGTCTATTTCCTTCATACCCAAGAGGTGAATGAACTTACTAGTTGTTTCCAAGAGTTTCGTGAAAGGATAAGGAAGATATTTCCACAGTGGAAGATATCTAGGTTTAGGTGTGATAACGAAAAAGGTGAATACAATAATACCTTCTTTCGTGGAATTCTTAGTGCTACAGGTATTCAATTCCAACCAGCCCAACCATACTGGCAACACAAAAATGGGATTAGCGAGTGGATTATACAGACTATACTCTGTAAAGCTAGAGCTATACTTTTGAATGCCTGTCTACCTTCTGCACTCTGGGCAGAAACTATCAACACAGCTGTCTATTTACACTCACTATCTCCTTCACGCTCAATTGGAAACAAGTCTCCCCATGAGATGTTATATGGGACAAAGCCAACTCTGGATCACCTTAGACCATTTGGATGTGTAGCCTATAAGCAGATTCCTAAGGCACAGCAGAAGGATACCAAATTTGGCAACCGATCGAAGAGCTGTATCAGGTTAGGCTATAGAGCAACCACTACAATATGGCAATTGTGGGACAGCGATAGGAAGACAAATATTCGTGCTTCAGATATGATCTTAGATGAGTCCTGCCTAGCCAGCACACTAGTTCACTCAGAAGACATATTTGGTTCCCTACTTCTGGAGAAGCGAGAAGTCATAGAGGTCGAAGAATCTGAGCTTACAGAGGATGAAGAAAATGACAAGCCTGAAGAGCCAATCGCAGAGACCCTAGTTAGTAGGGAAGTTAATCCTGTTGTGGAGCCATGCCTGAGCAATGAGCCATAGTCTAAAGTAATGGAAATAGTTCTACCAGCCAGAAAGGCCCAATCATGACCTCCACAATAGAAGACTCATAAGAAGTACAAGAAACCTCTGGCTGTATTAGAGGAGTTAGAGCTGCGCCGTTCAAGCCATTTGAGAGGAAGAGCCACTACTGCACTCACAAGTACCGCACCTTCTATGGGAGTGGGTGACAATCCACTTACCTACAATGAAGCTATTAGATATCCTCACTGGCAGCAAGCTATACGAGAAGAATTCGAAAGCCTGAAGTGGCATGGTACTTAGAAATATGAGAGAGCAACAAGCGAAATCGCAGCAGCTGACAAGTCCGTGATTGGGTACAAATGGGCATACCGAACAAAGACTCTCCCAGATCGCTCATTGAAGGCAAAGGCAAGGCTGGTGATCAAAGGGTATGAGCAAGTGGGATATGGAGAAACCTTTGCCCCTGTAGTGAGACTGACAAGTCTCTGCATATTAATGGCTCTTGCTGCAAAGAATGGATATCATGCTGATCACATGGATGTTATTGGAGCATTCTTGAATCCTAATACTGATGAACTAGAGTATATGTCTCTCCCAGAGGGGATTGAGTGGCTAGACTCAGCTGCTGTCAAAGATACTGAAGGCGATAATAGCTTAGTAGTTTGCCCTCTACTTAAAGCCCTTTATTGGTTGAAACAAGCTCCCCTACTATGGTATAAAGAGATTGACACATATCTGAAATCGATAGGCTTTCTACACTTGTCCTTTGATCCGAACCTATATACCTCTAGCTTCGACGTCTTCTTGCTGCTCTATGTAGATGATATCCTGCTTGTCTCAAGGCTTCCCTCTGAAATACAGCAGGTGAAAATGTTACTTTGTGGGAAGTACAAGATAACTGACCTAGGACGAGCTACTTGCTTCCTGAGCATTGAGATAAACTAAGGGCCAGAGTCTATTACCTTAAGCTAATCACGCTTTATTTCTACAATACTACGAAGATTTCAAATGGAGAACTGCAATCCAGTTCAGACCCCTCTGAAGCAGGGAACCCAACCACTAGACTTAGACGATCCTATCTCTGCAGAGGAGTACAAGACATATCAGTCTTAAGATGGCAGCCTTATGTATCTTGCTACTGCCACTCGATCGGATCTGGGGTTCACTATTGCTTACCTTAGTAAGTATAATGTAAATGCTACTTGCCACCAGCTCCAAATAGTGAAATGAACTCTGCACTACCTAAAGACAACAATGCACTTCGGTCTGGTATATGAGAGAACCCAGGACAAGCTACCTCTTGCACCTCTTATTGGCTTCAGTGATGCTGACTTTGCCAGAGATCCACAAGACCGCAGGTTTACGGGAGGATTTATTTTCCTTATGGCTGGGGGAGCAGTCTCCTGGCACTCTAAGAAGAAACCCATAGTTGTTCTCTCGACTACTGAATCAGAATATGTTGCTTGTTCAGAAACAACCAGAGAGCCGCTTTGGCCTCGAGGTCTTTACTCAGAGTTAAGTCAAATAAAGCCTCTTCCTTCAAAAGAAATCAATGTTGATAATCAGAGCGCTATTGATCTTAGCAACCAACTCCGATTTCATGAGCGCACAAAAGACATTGACCTTAAATGCCACTTTACTCATGAAGCTATACAAAATTAAGAGATCTCAATTACCCACTGTCCTACTGAACAGATGATAGCAGATATCCTCACTAAGGTGCTGTCTCAGATATTACACTGGAGACACTTGGGTGCCATTGGATTGCGTCTCCCTCAAGTATCTTAATTGTATATTGGATTGAATTTTCTTTTTTTTTTTGTCTCCCTGTACATGATACTATTTTCCTACCCATAAGCTCCCTATCCAAAAGGCCCAAGGGAGGTTTTTAATGAGGTCACACACGCACTATATGTGGAGAATATGGGCATCTGTTCTTTCCTCTTTGCTTATTTTTTGTTTCTTTCTACGGATCCTTCGAAGAATGAGGGTGTTGGAATATGTGGCTTTTCAGGATCCAGTTACCTGTAGTTGATATCATTGTATACCTTTAGTATACAGGAGCCGATATGACCACCTCATGACTACCATAGTTGTGTGGTATGACTGCTATATACATGTAGTATATAAGACCTGCGCTTGGACAGGAAGCAGAAGTGAGCAGAGCACCAAATTAAGATTTTTGATACAACATAGGGTGTTGGAATGGTACATTTTGGTATGTACAAGTACATAGGGTGTGAGCATAAATGTGGCAAACTCTGCTGTGATTAGAGGATCATTATAGGGGGAACTGGAATAGCTGTAATTCCAATTGGCTGCAGGTTGCTGCCAAGACACTGGAAGTGGAGGGTGAAAAAAGTGAGGCGAAAAGTATCTCCCATATCTATATAATATGAAATATACTTTGAACTTTAGAAATTAAAAGCGGTGTTTTCAGGTATGGATATTGACAATCTCCAGTAGTTCTCCACTATTCCTAGACATCTTCTACGGCCCCCCACCATCACTGGCTATACCCTGCCATTCCCAGCTATATTCTTCTCTATTCGGCTATTTCCCTGCTATCTTCACCTATCCCATACCATTCCTGACCATCCTTAATCACTCTCAGTTGTTCTCCACCACCACCGGCTCTCTCCCACTATCCCCTACCATTCTGTCCAGTCTGGGCTCTTACCAATCACCTTACCCACACTACTATGTCATGTAATAGCTAGGAACTATGCCTTATGGTCACTGTAATTGGTTTCAGTAACTCTGCCAATGAAGTTAACAATCAGTTTTCTCATAATAAAGAAATCTTAGGTATCAATAGACTAACCTGTTAATCATGATATATTAGTAAGGCGTAACTTCTCCATTAGCTTCAATAACAGCTTGAAGTCTTTGAGGCATACTGTCAATCAGATTAGAGAGGCTCTCAGAAGTAATACTTCACAATGGAGTCTTGACCATTATGGCTGAAGTATTGGGATCAGCAGCACATTGAAAGATTTGGCCCAATTCTGTTTCAATATCTCCCCATAAGGTCTCAATAAGGTTTAGGTCTGGTGACTGCAGAGGCCAACAAATACAGTCCATTCTCCACTCATCTCTTACAGCATTTGTATATCCCTTATACCCCGATGCATTGTCCTCCACAATCATAGTCCACCCATATTCCTCCCCGACTCAAGTTCAAAACAGTAGAAGAAGAGAAAGTAGGACATTATTTGGGTATTTTTTAGAATTTATTGTAGTACCTACCAGAACTGTATGAAGACAAGACTTGAAAGCTCTACAAAATACCACCCAGACCATTACAGATGTCCAGCCAGACATCCAGACTCAATCAATTGAGTTGGGGTGATATTCCTCATCAGCTTTATGTAGAACCCATGGCTGATGGCAGAATCCAGACATCGAAAAGCATGATTCATTTATCCAAATAACTCGCATCCATTCTTTCTGAGTCCAATTTAGGTGCTCATTACACGACTGAACCCGTAGTGGCTTGTTTTCTTCTCAAATACCCCATCTATTAGAATAATTATATAATTAGCTTTATGTTTTATAAAAGATCTTTGAGTCTGAATATTGTAGTGACGATCAGATATACTTACTTCTGAAGCGATACTCTTTTATGATAACACAAAGAGGCTAAGATATTATAAAGTGTCCTGACTGGACAACGATAGTTCATCTCAGTAATGATTTCTTCCCATTGTAACTGGCGAGTCCGTTGATCTTACATAACAAAAGCCTATGGTCTTTCTTTTTCTATATTGTCAAATTATACCAGGTAGCCAGTCTGTGGTTGATTTGAAGGAGATCCATATATCATAGCTTACTGATATATTTTCTGACAGGCTCGATAGTCAATCCTGACTTTTTCTGCAATTTCCTATTTTCTTTACAATTAGAAATCTGATCATTTAACCTCTTTCAAGATAAAGCACACCTTCCAACTCATTCCTGCCATGTTCCGAAGTGTTATGACCTACTGCCTCAGATTCCAAGTAGTTTCCTGTCATTTTCGATTGCCTATGGTGGCATAATCTTCCCAGCATCCTTTAATCTTCATGCTGTAGTGGCTGTTTTGATAAAGAATAGTATTAGGAAGTACTTGGAAAACTGTATTGACTTCTTAGATAGCATCTTTGTTGTAATAGATGCGGTGATGGATGTGGTGTTGGATTTTGGTAGCAAAATTCGTCATATCCCACAGACCCTATGGTATTGTGTATCACACTAACTAATTCTAGGTTACAAAAGTAGTAACCCAATCGCACCCCCCTTCACCTTGCTTACCCTCAACCTCCAGGTACAGTCGACATATTTGGATTTGACTCAGTCTTCTGCTTTGGTTAGACTCAGCTCACAGCTGTCCGAGCTTAACTTGTTTTATTATTTCTTCATGTCATACTGAGGTCAACTCTCTTCTTTTAGTTTCTCCTGTCTTCCACAATCTTAGCTCTAATTTCCTGCTTCTACTGCTCCTACATGCCACTACTTTACTTCACTGCAAAAATAGCAGGTCTCTGGGCCCCTTTCTGGTTCTATTAAGCAGCTCAGTCCTCTTTCTCCCGCTGTCACTAGAGAAGTTTCAAGTGCACAGTTCTATCTCATCTGACTTTACAATACAAGATTCGATTATCTGATCTTGGGTGATAAGCAGGTCAAGGCCTTTTCTCCCAGCTCGTCGCAACCTGAAACGGTGTTGATGATATCTCGTATCGGTGCCCGGAGCCCGCCCAGGGGTCAGTCAGACACCTCCCACATAGGGTTGGTACAGGTGCCGCGCTTCATATTCATCAAGGCGTCCCAGAAAGATTCTTCTACAGTCTGGCACAGTGTGGTATAGCTGTAGGTTGCTGCATTTCTTGCAATCAGCCCTATCTAATGATTAGGAGGTTGGTCAAAACCAAAAGGTTTGGATTCAATGGTTAACCTAGGTAAGGTGATCAAGCAAGGGTGTTGGTGACCATGTGATATCTCTTATTGCATAGTACATTATGATACCATCCCAATACTTGTATATTTTACCGATACACACTTAAAGGTTTAAAATGTTATTTAACTAGGAATGCACAGACTACACTCATGGATTATGTATTGACTTGCTCCCCCACTAGCATAGAGCTGTGTGAAGCTATAGAATAGACCACTACCACGTCCCAATCCGGATGACGAGGACAAGAGTGGACATTGCTATTATGGGGAGTATGAGATACGCGGTGATGATTGCAACAACTAAGGTAACAGCATCCCCCAGAACAAAATCTGCATTGGTCAGGGTATCGTGGTAGTTGGGGCAGACATGGATGTTGGTATGGGCATCAGGGTCTCATGATATGACACGTCTGCACAAAGCCCGTGATATTGAATGGCTGCATGAAGTCCTGATTAGGAAGCTAATAGCTATATATCAACGACTTCCTCCTCCTCAGGTTCCTTCATCTGATCAAATCACTGTTCAGATTGGCTGCCAACCCAATGTAAGAAATCTCCTGTTTGTACTCAATATTATACAATTTGAAAAGCCATTTTCCCTTGTTCCATGCTGCAAAAGGATATATAAAACGCAGAAGGAGATAACCCATCCCATTTGAACCGGAGTCAAAAGGAAAACTTATCCAGGAAAAAAAATGAAAGAAAATGGAAAAAAATACCAGGAGGTAAAAGGAAACAGAGAAAATATCCCTATTTTGCTGTCGCTACCCTGTAGCTATAAGCCTCATCTGTAGCGATGGGCATGCTTAACCACGAGGGAGTTCTTCTATTCTCACCTATTGGTACTGGTCCGTGTCCTCCGATTCCATTATCGGTATACGCGCTTCCTTCGCTGCCTCAGGGGAGAGGGTTATTGGGGTGAGTATCATAACTAGTATCAAAGCTGGTCACACTTCCACAATGTTTGTGATGGGAGGAGAATCGGTTGTTACCGTCGTCCCCATCAAGGCCACTATTAATGAGACCATATTTGTCGTTAGAACTAAAGGTGTCCTTGGTGGTTTCCTCAATATTATGTCCTGCCGGGCTAGGTCTTCGAATGAAGAGATGCTGTGTTGGCAGAAATACCAAGCAGCATAGCCTGTGACAGCAGTAGCTCCAAACCAGAAAAACCTGCATCAAGTTAATTAGGAAAAAATAGAACTGTGGAATGAACGGTATGCAGGGTGAGAGGGAGATGTTTACCACAGAATCTCACTGAGCGTGATGGCTACTTGGTTCATTTTACATACTTTGGGGTCCTCACCAGTTCCCGCGGCAAATGATGCAAATCCACCCTCCATCTTGATCCTACACTTTTCATCCTTCTCTTTCCCCTCTCTATCATGAATCCTACCATTAGTGTGGCCAGCGATAGAAGGCCATGAACCAGACAATCTATGTCCAATCAGTTTCACCTTGAGTATAAGAAGCAAGGAAATAAGTATGAGCAAACACGCCGGAATATAGTATTAACTCCAATAATCCAGTACAGGTGTACAAACATTTTCGTCCTCTGAAACTGGGGTCAGGTATACCAGCACCGGAACTTCAAACTAATACTACTACCAGTAAATGTCATGGTCAGTTTTCAGGACAGTCTGCAGAAGTGTAGATGGATGGATGGATACAAACTGAAGATGGAAAAACTCACCATTACGAACATAGATTATTATTGTCATTCAACGAATATTTCTTGACTCGTTTACTCGGTTCTAGACTACAG
>NW_003298820.1:236561-239197 GCF_000151645.1 Tuber melanosporum | reverse complement strand
AGTAATTGTCTCCTTAGGATAAAAGAAGTGAAACGAAAAAAAAACGTATGCATTACACACTGTCAGGCAGTGTGAAAAGGTGAAGGAGCAATTACAAAAGCTGTTTCCACACAATAACTTGGCAACCAATGCACATGGAATGACCTCTTTCTACGCAAACTATGGAATTCATCTACAAACTGAATAGATGAAGAAACATGAGGTACAAAATCCAGGAGTTAAACTTTATACAAACTGGATAAAAATAATCTATGAGCAAGGAAGACAGTCACTCCAACAGATATGAGAAGCCATAGCTAAATATTATGATAGAAAAGACAAGTAACAACATGACTTCAAAATCAGTGACAAAGTAATGTTAAATGCAAAAATATTGATACATGGTAGAAGTGAAAGAAACTCAGTCCAAAATTATATGAACGATTAGTGATCTTGGAGAAATGAGGAAATTGGGCCCATAAATCAAATATTTTGGATCCATGGAATATACACTCAGTGTTTGATGAATCACTATGAGAACCTTTCAGGGAATTGGTACGAGCAAAATGACAACCAGCTCCCTGAGAGGCAGAGGATATTGAGGTTGACTTAAAATGGGAGATAGAGAAAAGAGTACGAAGTGAGAGAAGCTTTTACTGAAAAAGAGTACACGGTTGCTACCAAGAGGTACACGAACTATAGTACTTTATTAAGTGGCAAGGTTGTTCCGAACATGTGAACACCTGGGAACCTGGCACAGCTATGAATAATGCAAGGGAAATGGTGGAAGAGTTCCACTGTGATAATCCGAAAATGCTATGATGGGCAGAGGAAAGATGAGGAGGAAAAGGTTTTCCAACTGTGGCCAAGCAAATGTGAAAGGTTTTTTACCCTGCTATCGTAGGATTCTAAAAGAGTTAATGTTTAAGGTTTAATAACAAATTTTTAAATTTGAATTTAATTTTTAATTTGTTTTATTTGTATTGAAAAAGGCATTCAAGGTGAAGTGTTAAGGAGAGGGAGCTCATATGAGAAATAACGGGATCTGCTACCTAAAAACCACCCTAAGTGGGATAACACCTCTCAGAATCGGAATCCATGGTCTCCAACGCCCTGCTGAGGCCCCCTTATTGGACCTGCATATCATCATGCATACCGATCTCACTCAAGTCCTGTGACTATAATATCATAGAATTGAGGTACCAGAATAACACTGTATATGTCACTGCTGTTGGTCCGACTGGATACTGTTCGCAGGATACATGGGAGAAGACATTTGACTGGTCTGAGAAGTAGAACGGAGTGAATCTATCAACTACTCAGAGAGTTACTAGGCTTCAAAGATGAAATATCTTTAGCATGAGCCGTAGGTAATGAGATACTTTTGTACAAAGAGATGGTATTGAATAATAAAGGACCTCAACAAGAGACCAATACATTCACATCCACTCTGCGATAACCAGAAAAGTCTAGAACTCCCAGGGACACAACAATAGAAGCCAATAGACTTCGAGAAGTCTTACAACTAGGTTTCACCATATGTTGTAGCTGTAGGGGTAACCCCTAATACTATAACAGCGATTGAAACCCTGTTACCCAGAGCAACTAAGGGTAACTGACAGAGGGCTTATTTGTCAATCTGCTGGAATAGCTTCCTGCGAATTAGTAGGAAGTCCTCCGGAAGACATTTATCTGTTGAGTAAAGAGTTATGAAGGTTTGAAGTCACGTGACCTAGAAAGATTGCAATTACAACTACCTTCGCAGATACAACCCATAGGTGAAACTTATTATTTCATTAATACATGAGACAATTGGGGCCAACTCAGTTCAACTCGAGAACTAGTCTATAAGTCTAAAGACTCTGACAATCGGATAATTACTATTGAGAACAGTATGATATCCAGTTAGCTATATTGCAATGACCGAAGAGAGTGTAGTGATTTTCATGGTCTGCAGGTATTCGCATCTTTGAAGAATAGCCAACGTTGTGAATTACAATCAGAAAGATACATAATTGTATAATAAATAGATGGAGTCAACGAACACTCAGATGTGGAATATAAATATCATAGTACCTGCCAAGCTGTTAGACATCATCAAGCAACGGAGAAGAGACCTTAATGATATAATATTGTTTGTACAATTGTATTTTACTTTTCCGATTTTACTTCGCTCTTAGTAGTCATAAATGAAACGAGTGAATTTAAGTCTTTCTTGACAATCTCTGTCTACAGAAACAAATATTGATTGGCCTAAACAACTCTGAGGTCAATCAGGTTGTCTCCACCTAAGATGGATACACTTCCAATCTAACTATATACCGAATTGACATACTGAAATGGGGTATAGTAACTGAAGTAAGAGACGTAAAAATCAGCAAAATAAAAGGGATATTATTCGAATATTACCAATAACCAGCCGATAAAACAACAGAATCAGAGAATAAAAACACACCCGAAAACACACCTCAAAATTCAGAACCTTTCTTACCAACCACTACTATGCTGGACAAGTTTCAACCATTACCCGAACAAGAGAGACCATTCAAAACACTTCAACCAGTGTCAAAGTCAAGAGGATTATCAAGAGTTTGCAAACCTACCATGATATCCAAAGTCGGTATATAGTAATGACTGCAAGAGCTTAGCGATAGAAG
>NW_003298820.1:230023-235700 GCF_000151645.1 Tuber melanosporum | reverse complement strand
GCTCGCCTGACCTAAACTGAAATTATGGTTCCAAGTCTGATTCATAATACATCTGCGATATGAGCAAGACACAATTTCAGCTATATAGAGATGCATTGTTTTCCTCAAACCTCGAAGACAGGAAGCTATTTAGTCATTTAATCTTTCAAACTTATGGTCATACAGTAATCTAGCATTCAAAGAAACAAAAAATTATTGCCACCTCAACTATGAAAGCCGAGTATGTTGCACTCACATTTGTAGCAAGACAAAGCATATCGTTAAAAAGTGGGATGTCACATATGGGAATTAAAACTATGTCAATTATCCATTGCGACAATACAGTTACTATAAAGTTAACTAAAAATGCTGGCGTATCCAATAGAACAAAATATATCAATGTACAATATCATTATATGAGAGAGAGAAGGGAAAACGGAGAAATTGAGGTACAAAGAGTTGATACAGAGAACAACTTGGCCGATATATGTACAAAGGGATTGGTTAGGATCTTATTTGAGAGTTTTCTGGTTAGGTTAGGAATGGAACAATAGGGAAAGTGTTGGAAATTATGTTATTCCTTTCCAATCCAGTGATGGGGCTGAGTTGGTCATGTGACACAGCCACATGATCTAGTACATATGCTATTGTATTCCAGCATCTTCTAGAAATTTGCTTGGTCTGAAGCAGTGCTTGTGTAATAATAAAGGGGTATATAATGGGCAGGTTCAGCCCTGTTCTTAGAAAGAGTGTACAAGTTTGGATTAATCTTTAAGTCTTCAGATTTTATTGTGGTTATCATTATTACTTCATTATCATAACGGTGAGTACAATAGATACAAATTTTTTCAAATGGTCATAAAAACCTAGAACTCTGAAGAAGTAATTAAATTTACCTGCCAGCGGGGTGGGCATTCATTACTGCCGTGATAGTATCTAGATGGTACAGAAAGTTAATTCTCCTCCAGTCATATAGTAGGGACTGCTATTGAGGTGTGATTATTTCTTGGTGTGATAGCTTGGAATGCTTTCGGAAATATGCACTGTTGCTGATCTTAAATAGTGAGTAGCCATTCGTTACCGGAAAGGATTTTTTCTTTTATAGTTCTTCTGCTACTGCAATTTTGATTTGGCCATTGTATCTTGTACGGTACTGCAGTATGTATTTGGGGGTTGACCTCTCATACAGATTAAGAACACTCTCGACTGTAGAAGGATACATTATTTTTTTCTGCTGAAATAAGGGAGGTTTCTCTTCTGCAACTCATTCTCTACCAATCTGTTAGGCGGAGAGAACTTAATAGACTTCAAGATTGTCTAGGCCAATCGAGATTCGTTTCTGTAGACGGAGATTGTGTAGGAAGGCTCGGAACTGGCTTGTTACATTTATGACTACTAGGAGTGAAGTAAAGTAAAGTAGGTAGAATCGTAAAAACAATATTATATTGTTGAGGTCTCTTCTCCGTTGCTTGATGATGCCTAAAGTTTGGGAGGCACTTCGATATTTATATTCCGCGTCTAAGTGTTCGCGGACTACATCTATTTATCATACAACTATGTACTTCTTCAATCGTAATTCGCAACATCGAGTTTTCTTCCAAGGTGCAAACACCTGTGGACCCTGAAAACTATCACACCCTCTTTGGGAATTACGATATTTCTTCTTTGGAAACATACTGTCCCCAATAGTCATATCCCGATTAGCAGAGTCTTTAGACTTATAGCCTAGTTCTTAAGTCGAACTGAGTTGGCTCCAATTGTCTTCGCCATTGATAAAATGATCAGTCTTATCCATGGCTATATCAGCAAAGGTGGTCGTCATTATAACCATCGTAGGTCATTTGATTCCAACCCTTTGTAACTCCATACCCAACTGATAGATTTTCTTTGGATGACTTCCTATTCACTCACAGGAAGCCACTTCACTAGACTGGTAATTAAACCCTTGGTCAGTAACCTTTGGTTGCTCTCTGGGTAGTAGGTTTCAGTAACCATTGTAGTATTTGAGAATCACCCCATGACTACAAGGTGTTCCGAAACCCAGTTACAACACTCCGTGAAGTTTGTTGGCTTCTTTGGTTGTGTTCTTTGGAGTTCTAGACTCTTCTGGTGTATGCGATAGTATCGGTCTCTAGCAGAGATCCTTTACTATTTAATACCATCTCATTATGCGAAATCATCCTGTTACTTACGGCCCATGCCAAAGGTCACATACCTTTGAAACGTAGTAACTCTCTGTGTAGTTGACGGAATTGCTCCGTTCCACTTCCCAGGCCTAAGCGAAGGTCCCCTCTCATATATCCTGCGAACAGGATCCGGTCGGACACATGGTGGTGACGTATACGGTGTTACTCTAACACCTTCAATTCTGTGGTAATGTAGTCACAGGACACAAGTGAGATTGATATATGTGATGACGCACGGGCTCCGTAAGGGAGCCGGAGCGGGGTGTTGGAGACCAGAGATTCCGATTCCAAGTGGTGTTACCCAACTTAGGGTGATTCCTAGGTATTGGGTTCTGGTATTCCTAACACAATCCTTGTTAGTAGTGTAACAATTTGATATTGTTGGAACTTGGTATGAATCTTTTAGTTGAACAGATATGGGAATATTTATTACAACTGAAGGGAGCAGTGTGAGTCAGGCTTTCGTGTGTGAGGCATTGCTTTCTAGGGGCAAGTTAAGCCAATTTCAAACCCCCTGGCTATCTCACGGTGCTAGTATTGTGTGTAGGGTGTGTTATGAGTAGCACATTGTGGGTACTGGTACTGTAAGTGGAGTTTTTCCCTTGGACAGTTGATGTCTGTTGGTGCATTTTTTGTGCAGAGATATAAGGCTGAATTGCGAGTATCATACTTAGCGATACTGATAAATTGTGGGCTAGCGCATAAGTCAATTGTGCAATGCCAAAGCCTTCTAATTGACCATACCCTGTCTCTCAGGTCCTGGAGAATCCCACAAACTCCAAGAAAATCCAGATTCTCATCGCACCTGAACACTCTCCCCCCATCTCACTGAAAGGAATTGAGAGAACAGATTATAGCACACATATAGCCTGGGAAGTAGCAGTTCTCTGGTAATAAATACTCATTTAAAGTAATGACGTACTATAATTACAGAAATGTTGTCAGCTTTAATACAGAAACAGAGTCTGAGAGAAATAAAATTCTACAGTGGCTGTCATCACTTGAACCACAGCAATGGCACGAAGACATGCCAATAAACCAACTGGATATTGTGGGAAACTGGGTACTTGAAACTAAAGAGTTTAAAGAATAGAGCGATATAGAGGATGGTTGAGTAGAGCTGGGGCTCTTTTGTTACGGGGGTGTGGAGGTGGGAGAAACATATCTTAGATATGATAGAAAGACCTCTGGAGAGAGGCGATGTGGATCGCACTGATGATCGACAATTAATAGCTTTCTAGTTATTGATAGCCTGTACGATTGGATGAAGGAAAAGATATTGCTGGAGTGGAGCTCTACTGCGATTTCACTGCCCAGCAGGAACAGTACACCGGAAGTATGTTGGGACCGATAATTAAGCAACTTATCAATAGAGGAGGAATGCCAGAGCATGTACGGGTGGCATTTCAGAAGGCCAAAAGAGAGTTTGGTGGTTGGGATCTCCTACTTCCCAATATAGTGGAGATTGTAGAGAAAATAGTTGTGTCGCTGGAGCAAGTGTTTAATCGTGCCAAGGTTGCAGCGCTCGGGTGCTACAACCCCCAAAACTTCCCTAGTTCAGCTTTCGGGATTATGCATCCTGAGTGTCTGACAGCTCAATGAAAGATTGCAGCTCAATGATAGAGTGTGGCTCAATACAATTTTCTGGCTCAACAACCTATTGTAGTTCAACATCAGTTTGCAGCTCTATACAATTTTGTAACTTTAAGTCACTTTTCATTCTAGGTCTAATTTCAGAATAATGCTATACCTATCATGAAGGTAAATTAATATTCTATATTACATTGATTTTCCCCAGTTTCACCTGATATTTAATGCCAATAACTATCATCTTGGATATTTTTTTTTTCCATATACACCTCAAATTTCTTTGCTTTACCTGTGCCTTTAACTCATTTTGAAACACTCTTTACTCTACTTGCTGAGCCCTTTTCTTAGCATTGTGTGCTCTACCCAATTACATCTCTGCTTTCTCAACATCTGCATCTACACTTTTCTTAGCCATTTGCCGAGCTTGTGAAGGATACATAACTCCTCCTCTTTGTAACTGTCTACGACTCTGTACCTTTTGTCATGCATTTCTCTCCTGCTCAGCTGCCTGTGTGTATTCTAATGGGTTCATTGCTAAAGCCCCAGATTGGGCTTGAACCAATCAACCTTGTAGTACTCTCTTCAATTTATTTTGGAAGGTTGGTGATAAATTACCAGCTTCCTGTTGTAATTCATCTCCTGTTCTCTTGAGTGAAGTAATCAGAAGAGGAATAGTTGTAGAAGATTCAGAAGGTTCAGTAACTGGTTGGACTACTGGAATAGCAGATTCCCGTAATTTGGAAATTACCACTTCAGGATTATAGAGAACAAGTCCGGTTGCACGAAATGCGGATATGATAGTGGATGACTTAAAGGTTTGTTCTTGGATTGTGTAAATTTTGTCTAAAAATTCACACTTATCGAAATCTCCACAACCAGTTCAAGTAGCTGCTTCAAGTGATTCCGCATGGTAATGCTTATATGGCTGAAATATGACAAATCTAAAGGTTGCAGAAAATGGCTTGAATGTGGGGGAAGACAGAAGACAATAATATGACACTGGTTGCAGTAGTCAAGGAACTCCTTAGTACAATGAGAGCCAAACCTATACAATATGAGGAGTCGTTAGGTACCAGCTTGGTATTGAAAGGAGAATTGTTCAAAGTGGTGTACCAACTCTATCATCAGATAATCGTTATTGTATCCAGTATCTGACGTGCCAATAAGGTAGTTATCTAGTATAGATATTGTTGTGTACCATGGTTCCCGATGAATAATCCCTGGAATAATAATCATAGGTGGCAGTACAAATCCAGCAGTACTAATTGTTTCGCAAACAGAAATGAGCTCGTGATTGCTTGAACTGCCCAGATATACTTGTCTATTTGGATCTTGAGTAATAATCCATTGATTTCTACCAATTCCAATAGGGAAACCGGTTTCATCAAAGTTATATCGATCACAGGTATGAATCATATACTTTTGACATATAGTATTGTATTTATCAAACCATTCGTAAATGGTATCAGGATAGTGAGCATTTTTTTGATCAATGTCAATTGAGCGTTGTGTTCAAAGAAATAATCTGGATGACGTTTGAGGAATCTTCATGCCTAATGTTCACTTACAGTAAGCTTAGAAAGCATTCCAGTATGTGAATTTTGTAGAATTGTATTTGCACAACCTGTGACCATTGGCAACCGGGCACTGGTACTGATATTATCTAACCGATCTAGATATTGACAAACAGCTAGTCCTGGTCCACAGAGAGCTTTCAATTTGCTACAGGTCATTCTTGTATAGATTGTTGACCCAACCACCTTCTGCGTAATTGCTGCTCTGGAACTTCATACTTGCGAGCTAGTGCAGCAATATTGGGTGTATCTTCGCCAGTCTCATTGAGAAAGGTAATCGCGGCCTGGATCCGTACTTCAATATCTTGATATGCCTCAGACTTTTAGGTACGTTGTAATCCTGGAGTG
>NW_003298820.1:221068-229873 GCF_000151645.1 Tuber melanosporum | reverse complement strand
ATCCGACTCCTGTCACGGGCATGTAACCAATCTAGCATAGATAGTTGACTTGGAGGATTGAGAGCAGACGAAGAATACATAACTGATTCATATATAGAAAGAGTTTGAAGTTGAGATGATGGAGTTCATTTATTCAAGGGATACTACATGGAACTTAATCTATTTAAATACTTTATACTCACAACTTTTATCAAGTCTTAAAGTAATAGTATTGAACTACAAAATTCTATTAAGCTATAGGCAGTTTTAAGCTAAAGGCTATTATTGAGACATAGACTATCATTGAGCCATAGACCCTCATTGATCCAAGAACTGACTTTGAGCTCCAAAATTGTATAGAGCTGCAAACTGATGTTGAGCTACAATAGATTGTTGAGCCACAAAATTGTATTGAGCCACAATCTATCATTGAGCTGCAATCTTTCATTGAGCTGTCAGGCACTCAGGATGAGTGTACCTGAAAGCTGAGTTAGCGAAGTTTTGGGGGTTGTAGCGCCCGAGCGCTGCAACCTTGGCATGATTATCTGCGTTGACCCCTTAGACAAATCCACTCCAAAGCACCCATAGGAGCTCTATTTATCACTGAGAAAAATTATCTCTATATTCCCAAATACATGGATATTCCTTACCAGGAAATGCCATATTGAGGATGAAATAATCAAATATTTTAGTATGGCGGTTAGGATACATGTTAGTCCTACAGAGGATGGTATTAGAAATTATTTGGAGATCAGGTTAGATCGTGACACTAATCTCGGCGCAATGAACAACAAATTGCAAGCGGATATTTTGCAAACCATTGCTGAGAATATGTCAGGAAGGTATGGAAGATGATTGAATATAAGGCTGAGCTGTTATACACTAACAACAATGGCTTGTTTCCTTCTACTTTCCCTAAAGATTGATACGATCCTGGAGGAGATTACGCTCTACTGTAGAAGGAAAAAGCTTGACCAGACAAGCACAGGAGAGAGTCAAGCCCTTGCGTACGCCACGACCTTATCGCCGGTAAAGGAACATGAAGGAGATATGCCAAAACTCAGTATGAAAGTTTTAATGTGGGTATTACATTCGGAGTTGCTATTACTTGTCGACGAGTTGTGCCATGTATAAGGAGTAGAAGAAGCATCTCTTTTTTTTTTTTTCATAATCATGTATTCATTGTTTAGGTACAAGAACTCGCATGTAGCATTAGCTATGGCATAAACAAAACCTTAATCCCAAGTCCAACAAAAACAAAAGAAACCAAACCAGTACCTCCAACAAGGGCGAACAACCCATATTATAAGGCGTATAATCAGCTAGCTATAAAGGAAAACATCCAACCGAGAACCTAGAGAAATCTTACAAGCAATGAAATAAAACAAGTGTACTCTCGCTCCGCAGCTCAAACCGAGGGCGAGGGGCTGAGTGGAGAAATGGGACTCCTGATGAGTTCGGCTCTAGAGGAGGGATCTCTAAATGCAGGTATGAGCAGGGGCAAGCCGACCGAGGTGGCTGAGATGTAGGCGGATAGGCCGTGAAGCAGTTCTGGTGATGTCCAAATGGGTTCCCCTTCATCCAGGCACTCAACCCCCGGGAGGTGGGCGTCTCTGGCTCTGCTGTCAGAGGGGCAGTTGAGAATGGCTTGGTGGAAAGACTCTGGCCCCTCCTCGCAGTAGGGGCATGTGTCTGGAGCATCCGGGTCTCTCCAGGAGCTGTGGGTGGCCAGATAGCTATAGAAGAAGGATCTATTTACCTGAATATTGATAATCTTCCTGGGATAGAAACACTCCTAACTTACTCTTTGGAGCGTGTTACTCTCGAGTAGTCCTTGTCTACCGTCCGCTTCGTTCACTACACTCTGCATGAGTACCTCTGCCGTAATACCCACATGTTCTATAAGCTCTACCCAATGATTGCAGAGGTCTGTTTGACCTACTTCAACTTTCGCCACATAACAGACCTTTTACTCACTCTTCATTCTGCCCCAACAGCTGGCCCTTTTATCAAGTAGGCTTCTTGTTACTAGGGTACACATACTAGATGGGAAATCATTAAACGTGTGAAAGTTCTTGTGTTAGAACTACTCAACGGATATGATGGGTACATATCTTCAAAAATATTGCTATTGTGTAGCATGGGCTTTGGAGTGTGACCATTTGATAGGAGAGGCAGCTCTAGGAGATTTATAGGGCTTTACAGTACCACATTCCGCGGGTGTGTAGATATAACTGTTGCTTTATTGGAACTGAATATATGGAATGTGAAGGCAACAGATTCCAATAGCAACAAAGAAATTTCATGTGCTGCTAGGAGGGGGCATGAGGGGGTGGTAAAGGTACTACGGCGATGGAGTGACATCAATCCTAATACTCCTGATGTACTATATGGCCGAATGCTGCTCTTGTGGGCAGCCAAGAATGGGCACCAGGACGTAGGAAGGGCACTTCTGGAACAGAATGATGTCAATCCAAACACCCTTGACACTCAATATGGCTGAATGCCCCTCTCATGGGCTGCTGCGTGTGGGCTTAAGAGGGTGGTAAAGATATTACTGGCAAGGGATGATGTCAACCACGACAAAGCTAGCACTGAGGATAGGCGAACACCTCTCTCCTGCGCTGCTGGGAACAGACATAAAGGGGTTGTGACGATGCTACTAGCAGTGGACAATGTCAATCCAAACATGCCTGACACTAGATATGGCCAAAAACTGCTCCTGTGGGCTGTGGTAAATTGGCAGGTGGGAGTGGTGAGAATTTTGCTGGACCAGAACAAGGTAAATCCCAACATAGCTGACACTCAGAGTGCTCAAACACCTCTCTCACGGGCTGCTGAGAATGGATATAGGGAGATGGTAAGGATGCTGCTAGACCGGATCGACATTAATTCCAACATAGCTAATGCCAGTAATAGCCGAACGTAACTCTCTTGGGCTGCCGGAGCAGGCATGAGAGGGTTGTAAGGATGCTACTAGAACGGAAGAGCGTCAATCCTAATACCACTGATAGAATGTGTGGCTGGACATTGCTCTGGCTGGCTGCCGAGAATAGACATAAGGGGGTGGTGTAGATACTGCTAGAATATAAAGACGTTGATCCCAATACCACTAATAACTTATTTGGCCAAACATATCTCTTGATAGCTGCTAACAATTGATATGAGGGGGTTGTGGGGATACTTTTAGAACGGAAACATGTCAATCCCAATACCACTGACAGAGGTGGCCAGATACACCTCTTATGTGCTGCTAGGAATCGACATAAGAGAATTGCAGGGATGATGCTAGAATGAAAAGAGGTCGATCCCAAGATCACCAGCACAGAATGTGGTGGAACGCGGCTCTCTTTGGCTACTGGGAATAAATGTAAGAGAGTGGTGAGGATGTGGCAAGAATGAAAAGACGTTAATCCCAATACTATTGATGCAGGGTGTGGCTGGCTATCGCTCTTATGGGCTGCCAAGAATGTTCATCAGGGGGTGGTGAGGATGGTTCCGAAAAAAAATGTAAGACTTTAATCCTCTTAGGTGGAGACAACTTGATAGACTTCAGATTTGGTTAGGCTAATTAAGATTCATTTCTGTAGACAGAGATTCTTTAAGAAGGCTCAAATTCACTTGTTTCGTTTATGACTACTAACAGAGTAGTAAAATCAGTAAAGTAAAGTAGAATTGCAAAAATAATATTATAGTGTTAAGGTCTCTTCTCTATTGCTTGATGATGTCTAAAGCTTGGAAGGCACTTCAATATTTATATTTCTCATCTTAGTGTTCATATCTATTTATTATATAACTATGTATTTCTCTAATTATAATTCCCAAAGTAGGGTATTCTTCAAAAATGCGAACACCTAAAGACCCTGAAAATTACCACAACCTTTTCAGTAATTGCAATATAGCTAACTGGGAATCATGGTATTTCCAATAGCAATTATCTGATTATTAGAATCTCTACACTTATGGCCTAGTTCTCAAGTTGAACTGAGTGGACCCCAATTATCTCAGTTATGAATGAAATGATCAGCTTCATTTGTGAGTTGTATCTGCCAAGGTAGTTGTATTTGCAACCTTCCTAGGTCACCTGAGTTTAAATGTTCATAACTCCTTATCCAACCAATAAATATCTTCTGGTGGATTTCCTGCTAATTCACAGGAAGCCATTCCATGAGATTGACAAATAATCCCTCCATCGGCAACCCTTAGTTACTCGGGGTAATAGGATTCCAATTGCTGAAGCCTTGTTGGAAGTTATGCCCACAGCTGTAACGTATTCTAAAACTGAGTTGTAACACTATGTAAAGTCTATTGGCTTCTATGGTAGTGCCCCTCTGAGTTCTAGGCTCTTCTGGTTATTGTAGAGTGGATGTGAATGTATTGGTCTCTTGTGAGATTCTTTATCATTCAATACTATCTCTTCGTATGCAAATGTCCCATTACCTGCGGTGTATGCCAAAGGCATCACATCTTTAAAGCCTACTAGCTCTCTGTGTTGTCGGATATACTCGGTTCTACTTCTCAGACCTAGCTGAAGGACTCCTCTCATATATCCTGCGAACAGGTTCTGGTCAGTTGGACAGCAGTGATGTATGCGGTGTTATTCTGACACCTTCAATTCTATGGTATTATAGTCACAGGATTCAACTGAGATTGATATGTATAATAATCTGCAGCCCAATAAGGGGACTGGAGGAGAGTGTTCGAGACTGTGGATTTCCTATTTGGAGAGGGGTTATCGTGGTAAGGGTGGTTCCTAGGTATCGGATATTGGTATTCCAGATATGAGCTCCCTCCCCTTAAGGCTTCCCCTCATATGTCTTTTTACATACATATAAAACAAATTAAAACTTAAAACAATTAATTATTCAACCTTAAACATTAATTCCTTTAGGACGCTATGAGGACAGGATAAAAAACCTTCCACATTTACTTAGCCATAGTAGGAAAATCTCTTCCCAATCATTATTCCTCTACCCACTATCGCATTTCTGGATTATTTGTGTAGAACTCTTCCACCATTTCGCTCGCATTATCCATACCTGTGGCAGGCTCACAGGTGTTCTGGTCTTCGGAACAACCTTGCCACTTAACAAAGTACCATAGTTCCTGCACCTCTTAGTAGTGACTATGTACTCATTTTCGGTAAAAGGGTATCTCACTTCTTACAATTTTCTCGATCTCCCATTGTCAGTCACCCTTGATATGCTTGCACTCTATAGGAGGTTGTTGTCTCTCAGTGCATACCAATTCCCTGTACCATTGTAACCGAGATACATTGAACACTGGGTATATATTCCATCTATCTGAAATATTGAGTTTATAGATATGATTTTCTCATTTCTCTAAGATCACAAATGGTCCATATAATTTTGGACTGAGTTTCTTTGATTTCTAATGAGTATGAATGTTCTTTGTATTTAACATTACTTTGTCACAGATTTTGAAGTCAGGTTGTTGCTTGGCCTTTCTATCATCGTATTTGGCCATAGCTTCTTGTATCTATTGGAGTTACTACCTTGCTTGCTTGTGAATCATTTTTATCCAGTTTGCATAAAGTGTAGCTCCTGGATTTTACACCTCACATTCCTTCATCCATCCAGTTTCTCGATGAAATCTACAGTTTGCATAGAAATAGGTCCTTCCATGACTCTTGGTTACTGAGCTATTGTAGGCATGTTCGGCTAGGAGTAGTAATTGGTACCAGTCATCCAGATCATAGTTGATGAAACTTCACAAATAACCTTCCAACAATTGGTTGGTTTGCTCGGTTTGTCTATCCATTTCTGGGTAGTACACTGTAGACATCCTCCTTTTTATGGTTAATGTTTTGCACAAGGATTTCCAAAATTCTCCAGCAAACTACAAGTCTATATCTGGGATAATTTCTGTTGGTAAGCTAAGTAGTTTCTATGTTTTCTTTATCAAGGCAGTAGCTACGTCCTTTGTGGTAGCTGTTCTTTCTAATCCAACAAAGTGTGCCATCTTTGTCAACTGGTCAACTACTTTTATAATTTGGGTACATGCTTAACTTTCGGGAAACTGCGTAATAAAGTCAACAGAAATAGATTCCTATCCTGCATAGGATATTGATAGCAGTTGTAGTAGACTATATTTCATATGTTGTGGGGATTTGTTGTGTTGACAATTATCACACAACCTTATGTAATCGTTTGTCTATTCTGCTAGTCCTTTCTAATAGAAGTCCCTTATAATCATCTCAAGGGTTTTTCTTGCCCAAAGGGTCCTGCTATTTTAGTGTTATAATACCTTTCAGCTATTGTATAAAGGTCCTGCTATTTTGGCATAAATAGTCTTTGCTTAGAGTAAAGCAACTCATCGGATAGGGTCCTGTCTTTCAGGAAAGGTTTGCCATTGTCTTGTAGTTTTTCCAACTCACCTTTTTCTTTTAAGCCATTCTCTATCTTCTGGAATAGCTTTTAGGATTTGCTACAAGAATTCTGGATTGAATGTTTTTAATTCCTTGCCAGCTAGTATAGCACTAGTCATGAGGATTTGCTCAGGTATTTTGGCTGCATCATACCAGTTTGTATTCTTTTCTATTGATGCATGTAACTAGCTAACTGCCCATTTCAATTTCCCAGAAAGTAATAGTCCTTATTGTGATATCAGTGCTGCTTAATTGTGACTTGCCTCGTTTAGTATCTTCTCGGTTGTCTATTTCCATCATATCTGCTGTGTTAATTTTTTCTATCACCAGCTGCGCAATTCGTTTGATGGTTTTGATGTGACAGTCTGCATCTCGGTGGTTGAATGGCAACAATTTGAGTTCTCTGGTACAATATGCGTCTATTATACTAACACAAGTAGAGATACCGCTTTTGACCACTAATCCACTTCTTTGGACAATTCACCTATAAGTTCTGACCAGTAGCCTGATAGTAATACAGGTTTGAACAATTGCTTATTTCTGTACTAGAACTATAGCTTCCTGCATAGCGTAATGATCGTAGCCTGCTGCGATTCTAGAAGCTTTAGTTAATAACCATGCTCTGGTATCTAACCATTTTACTTGAATCACGGAGCCCGAGTTGTTCCAATTTGCTGTTTTCTTTATATTACCTACACTTATGTCATCTGTTGTGCTACTTGTTATTTGGCATATTTGGATTTTCCATTCAATAGTTCTTGTTACCAAACTGACTTGAAAATGTTCGGGTTTCAATATGGCTTGTTCACAATGTGCAGCTCGCTCCTCATGATAGTACTCTGACTATTGACTGTGTGCATCAGGTTTGCCACCTCATATACCTGGGCAGTAAACAATTTTAAAGCTGTAATCAACTAACTTCTGTACTCAATAGATTTGGCGCCTGCTCTGGGCCTTCCAGGTGAGCAAATATTAGACGTTTTGGTAATCAGTGTATACAGCGATTGGTTTTTTGGTTCCAATTAAGTATTGGGACCACTCTTTGAATGCTTCCAATATCGCCAACATCTTTTTTGTCTTAGATCTCATAATTTCGCTCTGCAGGGTTTAATTTACAGGAGGGAAAAGCTAGGGGATATAGTTTTTTCTCCACAAATTAGGACAGAATATAGCATAAAGAGAAGTTGCTAGCATCTATTGCCACCACGTTTCTCTTTCAGGGAAGTAATATTGTAAAACTAGGACCAAAGTAAACGTTCTCTTAAGTTACTGAAAGGTCTTTTCATGTTCCAGACCCCACTGGAACCTTTTTGTATTATGCTTCAATGTTTCTGTAATTGGTGTGCAAATCTTTGAGAAGTTTTCTATAAAACGTTAGTAGAAGTTCACGAATCCTTAGAGTATTTGGACCTCCTTCACCAACACTGGTGATTTTCAGTTTCATACTGAACCCCCCTTTTGGGTACTCATTGATACCCTATCAATGGCTATCATGTACCCTAAGAATTCCACCTCTTTAATATGCAGGAAAGATTTCTTTATTGAAATTGCGAGTTGAAAATCTACTAATCTTTGTAACACTTTTATTATTAGCCTGATATGTTCATTCTCATTTTCAGAATAGATGAGAATGTCGTCCATATAACATACCACTCCTTAGCCTAAAAATTCCCGAAACACATCATTTATCATTTCCTGAAATGTCGCTGGAGAGTTGGCTAATCTGAAAGGCATTTATTTATATTCGTAATGTCCATTACCTGATTAGAAGGCCATTTTCCATTTATCCACTTCCTTGATTCAGATAAGATTGTAATCATCTTTTAAATCAATTTTGCAAAAGATGCCAGCTCCTGCTACCTAAACACGTAATTCCAACATCAGTAGTAGTGGATACATATTTAGGATAGGTTGTTTTATTCAGATTTTGGTAGTCCACTACCTGTTGTAGTCTTCCGTCTGATTTTGACGTAAAGTGAATTGGAGCACCCAATGGCAATTAACTTCTTGTGATCTTTCCTTGTTGTAAGATATCGTCAAGATATTCCTGTAACAACTTAAGTTGTTTGTCAGACAAAGGATAAATGGATCCTGAAGAGGGTTTCACTCCTTCAACTAATTTAATTTTATGATCGCAGGTTCTTCTAGGCACCAGTTTTGCAGCCCATTGCAGGAGAAATAGCTTTTTGAATTTAGAGTAGTATTTCAACACAGAATCAAGGTTGATCTGGTTAGAATCTTTCATGGTTCTAATTCTTCCTACTTCGATTGCATTTTCATTCCAAGTACCTGTCTCATCATATCCAAACATATCTGTGATTCCTTCGTCTACTTTCTCTACACAAGACTTATGTTTGGAATCTTTGAATTCCTACTCTGTATGTTCTCTAATGTTGGATCAGGGGTGTTGGACCGGGCGTGCAAAGCGTATAAAGGTC
>NW_003298820.1:144411-220427 GCF_000151645.1 Tuber melanosporum | reverse complement strand
CATACCAGTGAGGCATCTAAATAGCAGTAACTAAAGGTAAGGTCTAGAGTCCTTGTATCTATTTCTTGTATAGGTCGAAGATGTACTTCGCGTTTCCTCTAGATTATTCATCTTAGCCCTACTGTCACTCCCTTCTGTATCCTTGGTGCTGTCGGTTTCCTGTCTAGGTTCTGGTCCTTATCAGAGATCTTTTAGTTTCCAGGTCATGTGTATAACTATCTCAACAGACATGCACTAGGTCATTAGGAACAAGCTTACAGTACTCTGTTGGGAAGCATAGAGGCACCGCCAATGTGTACATTACTCTTTATTAATTCCCTTGACCTTGTAGCAAGAAGGACGCATATACTCCCACTCAGGTCATAATCACAAGGTTGATTCGTTTGCTTCGACATCACCTCTTTGCAGTTAATTTCAATTTCTAGAGCATATGTCTCTTCTAAACTACCTGAATATAGTCGTTATCGGTAACAATGAAATGACCTAAGTCATTGCTTCATCTTTACCTTATTTCCAGAGCTTGTTGCCTCTTAGAACTTGGACAGTAGAGATCTTTCAGGGACAGTAAACAATTGCCACCATTTTAGACCTTAGTGTCTTGAATGGGCGATTGTCTAACCTTATTCTAGACACCTGAATTTGTCCCCAGCTGGTTTTGTACTCATGGTTTTTCTTTCTGCAATAAGTAAAATTACCTTCCCGCTTTCTTTCGTCAATCTTTGACTAGGTAATTCCTTCCTGGACCGTTTTCAAGTTTGTATGTATTAACTTCATAGTACCAGTAGACCTCTTTACAGAATTCTCAGGCTCCAATTTCTGCTTCCTTTTCTTGGAGGGACCACCTTCTTTTATACAGAGTTTCTCCCTTTTTATCTTTGGTTGATACTGGTCTGCAGGTTTTTTGTCTGAGAATGTCTTTATGGATTTTGACTTATCCCGGTCTAGATAGTCCCATTTCTGCTGTTCCTCCTCCTCCCTTCCTGCTTCCCAGAATGGCTTTTCTCATTCTTCATCGGTATCGTATTTGTTCAAAGAAAGTCGCCATCTAATCTTGGAGGACAACTTTCTTTCAACTACCATACATCAGGCTAGTCCTATTAGTCGAGCATTAAGATTCAAGTTATGCATTTTTCCTATAAAGACCTGAATGTCATTTTTATACTCAACTGATTCCATGTCCCGTATGGCTCTACATCCTTCTTCAAGAGGGGCATACAGACTGGTGAATTTGTATTCAAAGAGAGTCTATAAATACTGATCTGGGTCATATTCTTCTCCACAGCAACTATCCATTGTACACTGATACCATACTGCTATTGGGCTGACCTGATCCCCTTTTGTCCTCCCTAGGACATCGATGATATGTTTCTGATCATCATCCCAAATCCTGGGATTGCATTCAAAGTAATCTACATATTGGGTTAACTAATGGTAGACACATTGACAGGTCTTTGCTTTGAAAAATGGAGGTGGGTCTGCCAGTCATTTAACAGTTTGAGCCAATGCTTCTTCAAGTACATCGGCTGTTCTACCTTTTTCAGAAGTTAACCTGCATTTAAATCTGGATGGTCCTCCTCTACGCTTTCCTCCATTTCTATCGTCATCCCCATCATCACTCTCATCATCTGGGTCACCACCTTGTATTATTGGAGTTGAAGGTTCTCCTTCTCTTTACTTCTCCTTATTTCAGGTAGAGATTTCCTCAAGTTCCTCCCTTTCTGCAGCATCTTCCCATTCTTCAGGGACTGACTCCAACATAGTATGCCAACCACTTGGTTGTCCTCTATCTAATGCTTAAAGTTTGTCAAGCTCTAGGAATAAGGTATTGGATATATGAATTTGATTCTTTTGAATAGTACTGGTAAAGTCACCATAGTGATCTGCCTCACATCTTGTCGGGCAGCATGATTGGATATTAAGTTTCGTATTACTTCCATCTATTGGGTCTGTTGTGCTCTAAACTCCTCAAAAGCTCATTCCAGGGTATGCTGTTCTGCATGCTCTAGTATTATCTTCATTGTTTTGATAAAGTTTTGACAACACTTTGGTTGATGGATAAGCTGGACACAGTCATCTGCAGTCCTGAATGCGGAGGAGTAAAATGGGCCACATGATGACTATGGAGATGGTGGTACAAAATTCTCGGCCAATAGAGTGGGTGTTATGGATGAATCAGTCTGGAGGGCTGGGTTCTTTGCTAGTTATTTATTTTTTTGCGTTATGATAGGAGTACCCAAGGGAGTCGGGACATGCATGGAGGGAAATGCATATGTGCGGGAATCCGTGGAAGGGCTTGGATGACCTTATTATGTTTTGTATATACCCTTGTCTTTACCGTTTGTTTAGAAAGAGTGATCATTATCTACGAACCAAGTATTCTATTAATCCTAATGTCGTGCGATCGGAAAGGTATTTACCGTAGTTGATCTTTTTGCAAAAATTCTGGAGCCTGTTCTAGGGGCACTCCAATGGCCCAATGTTTGTCCTCTGTTCCCAAGGCCCCTATGGTAGGAGCGTTCTCTCTAACAGTCGCTCCAGGCACACACTGAAAGTTGCAGGTTATAATAGTGTTGATTTCTATTGTTATTCGGCCTACCTAGCTGCCTTCCCAATTTCCCCCTACTAGCGGGACCCAACAGGTACTTCAGCTTAACCTGAGCAATTATGTTGCGGATAGAACTTGGGTAGGTTAGGGATGGGTTCGGTTTCCTCTAGTCGAACGACCAATGCCATTGATCATCTCGCAAGAAGGTTTGAGTCTCCGAGGAAGAGCTCTGGACATTACTAAGGTCGAAACCATGTTACACGTTGCATGTATTAAGAGAGTTCATGAACTAAAAACGATTTTCTTGGAGTGTCAACACCATGTATACTAACAAAAGTCTGTCAGCTGAAAACGCTGGGCAGTTAGATGGGTTCAGTTTGAATGTGGATGGAAATTTAAACCAGTCAATTCTGGTGGCAAATTTCCCTCCTGAACCCACCCAATACCACGGAAGGTCCGAGGACACTTCTTGACTCCTTGGGCTGGGTCGAGTTGTGTTGGACTTTCTTCTGGCATGGGCCGTAGGGTCCGCTCATTTTTGGCAAGTGTTAGCCGATTGGAAAGTCCGGGACTGTATCCCCGCAGGCAACCCGCAGGACCGCATGGCTACCCACGGGTAATACAGACGGTTTTTGACCTTAGACTCCCCATTTATGCAGCAGGTACGTGAATAGGATTTCCCGTAGTTCTAGGGTAATAGACTTAATGCTTCCGCTCCCCCGAGCTTTTCAGCCGGTCAGTGGACGCACATCTCCTTCATCTCCTGTTGGTTCTAATCTACTGATATACCTCGCCTACTACATATTATTAACAAAAAAAAATTAAGGTCTGGGTTGGAGCCATGGATTCTGAACCCACTTCGTACTTAGATTCCCCAATAGGATGAAAGCAGTGCCGATCCCCAAATCGCGCCCCTTAATAAAGGATAGGTGGATACCCTTTACGTCTCCCGATTTCTAGGCAAATCTCTAGCCTCTCCTTCGCAGTGTAGTTGAGACATGTATCTGCGCCACAGATCGATAGCACATCTCTCGTTCCAGCTTCCTGCTTCTCCAAATGACCCACCGCCTGCCTTGTAGTCATTTGAGCAATGTAGAGATTGAGCAGTATTATTTTATTACTAACCCTGGAGGTTGGATACAGAGTGAATATTCTCACTCTGCTGTTCAACTATCAATCATGCGCCAAGGCTTGTGCCTTGGTTTGTTCATCTTGTCTATTCCTTTCCCTCTTTATATACCCGTAGCCTTTACATATTGTCCAAGATATGGACCGAAAACTATCATTTCTTGCTCGTTCAGATGGATACGAGTATGTATGAACTGTGGTGTAAACAGGGTGATGTGTTATGGCTGCCCTAGTGGTATCAAGGACACTGCTGGTTGGGTGCTCTGAACAACTGGTGTAGGATATTTTTGAAATACCAAGTGGGTGAAGAGTTCAGCGGTCATGTGATAGCTTGAGGAGTGTCCTTAGAATAACCGGAAGAGTGGGGAGGCATAAAGCTAGGGCAAGGTTAGTGCTCGCGAGACCCCATTGGGCGTAAGTCACTCCATATGGATGAGAGCGAAAAGAGGATTTTTGGGTGATAAGGCTTGGAGAGAGTCGGGACACAAATAGTCACTCGGACATGTGGTCGTAAGAGATTATAAGTATTGTTTCTCGTTCTGGTGGTGGGATCACAGGGGTGAATCCGGATATGATGTGATGTTTGTCCACGACTCACAATTCTACCTTCCTCAATAGCGCTGTGGTACTAGGTATCTCATCCCATCCACTTCCTAGCCTAAGCCTTCTCAATTGCGGCCATCTTCACTATTTGGCCACCGCTCGGCGGACACATTTGGCCCATATTTTACCACACTGCCAAATGGGCTCCTAGTCCGTTCCGCAGTCGGGTGCTGGAGGGGGGGTTTAATAGACGGCCGTGAATTTCCTGATTCCGTTCCAGCGGCCAAGCTCTCTGCCCTTCACTCGATGGAGCGATCGCTATTTTATTCTACATTCCCTCCCATCCCACCCCTTGCTTTCGCATATCATCGGCATACAAACTTGTTCTTAACTATCCCACCTGAGCCCCGGTTTTACTACCAAAATAGTAGTAAAACAGAGCTTTCTTCTTTAGGCGCCTTCAAGTACGATGGTTCGAGTGGTTTGAGCTACCGATACTGCCCAAGTCTGATTGGACAGAAGGGGATGTTTTAAGCAAGTTTTGAGGGAATAGACTTTTGGCTAGGACTGGCAGTCGATTGAAAAACCCGTTGTAGGTGTGTTTGCCTGGTCATCCTTTAAACGCCCTTGGCATCATACTTGTATCGTTTAGCAAGAAGTCATGCTAGATGTAAGGGCAACCGAGACAATACCCAAATAAGTGCGGATGGTGCTAGGAGGTTCAGAATCCCCCCCTTGGATTAGGGGGAAAAAGGTAGACAAACATATCGTCTTGCAGTCCTCAACTGAGCCGAATAAAAGAAAAAATGCAATACGAGTACGAGTAGACTTTACTAGGAGAGGCAACTCTAACGTTCTATAGTAATTGGACACCTTGGCACTATTACTGCCTGTCCTGACGCTAACTCTCCGAATAATTTTCATATGACTTGGTTACTCTGCCTTAGCATTTCCTTGTGATTTGCCGCCCTTCCCTCGCTTAAGTTTTTTTGTACTCGATATCTACGTTTGGCCCGCCGTAGCCCTAGGTGGATTGTTAGGGGGATGAAAATCAGAGTGATCCTAGCGCGATTCTCAATCACCGGTATTTCGGTTTTTACGATATGCGGGAACGAAGGCCCTCAAATCGTGACTGTTTGAACAAGCGGTGGGAGACGATATAGTAGACCTGCCACAGGGTAAATCCGACTTTCGCGGGAAGCTATGGGTGAGATTACCTTCACTCTTCCAGTATAAATTAATACCGTCACGTAGAAATCAAAATTTAATAACAAATAACACTATTGATCTTGACTACAGCACACTCAAGAAGTCTTTTGGTGAGGGTCTGTAACAGGGAGGGTTTAGGTTGTTTTGCTACTCATTCTTTGCACTACATGGGTAGCAACACTGTCCTGGTGTGAGAGAACGTTCCGTAGACGAAGGCGATGCGGCTCTTAAGGAGTGTTGTGGCTGCAACGGCATGTTGCGGCTCTTATGCGGCTCTAACATCGCTTGCCTGTCACACCAGAAACTTGCGAGAAAATCCCTAAACTTCGTCACTACGAATCACCCGCACCACGAAACCATAACAGTTGGCTCACCAGCAATGGCAATCCAGCTTAAAGGAGAGTGAGGGATGAGATTAACGCTATTACTGCTGATTTTACTCGTGTTCTAGGGAATGGATAAATGAGCTCAAGTTAGTGAGGGGAAACCGTCAGGGAAAGACAAGAACATTTGCCTAATACCGGTATCCTCAACTTGTCCGCCTACTCGGCATTCCATTCTTGTGCTCTCGGGGGTTTGGAGGAGGGTGACCCTCTGTACGAGTTTACATCCATTGCCTCCACTGTGCTGGACCATAGCAGAACCGCACGGCCTACACCTCCCCTTCCCAATAAAAGGACGCTCGCGGGCGGGGCCCAACGAATCCTGAACACGGTTACGGCTGCCGCAAGGCCTCCCGCAATTTGGAAACAGATGTCCCATCCGGAATCTGGTGCGGCTGCAGGATGATCGAGAGTCCCTGGGATAGGTGGTAAGTGGACACCTAGCTTCTCCGTCACCTGTTATTTCCACCTTGATGATATGTCTCCCCCGTAGCCCATGGCCGTCTACGTCGGCAATAGTCAAGATCCGGGTTGACGTCACTGATTACTGATTAACCCTATGCTCGCATCCCTCCATAGGACGTGTGTACTCAAATCTCGACATCCTGCTGCCTCACAAAGGCTAAGCACATACTTTTTCCGCACCAACCAGTACGTTTAGAGGCAAATCTCTGCCCCTTCGCCTTAAAGTTGATATTTAATCGCAGTTGTATAGATCGTTAGCATATTTCTCGGTCCCACGTCTTACTCCTCCCACGGATACGGCCCGCCTTCTAGTTATCTAGGAAACAGAGTGATCTAGACATGTTTTATTACTGCTATCTCTCTTGGCACAGGATATTGTTGACCCTCCTTTGGATGCGCGTCGTTCGAACTTACTATTTCCACTCCCGTTGTAGACCGTGATCACCCCTACGCTAGTTTTTACATCCCTTCCTTCGTTTTCAAGCACACCGCTAAGTCAGTTCATTAACCAGATCTGAGTTGGTGCCCACCCTCAGGCTTTTGTGGGGGGGTTCAGGAATTCGCCACCATCATTTGTCAATATCAAAAAAAGAAGGTCCGGGCAGTGTTCTATTGCTACTCCTCATTGCCAACAAACTGAAAGGCAACGAATAAACATCCTCAGGTATGTCTAGAACCATTTGATTGTATATATAAATTTTAATAAAGGCACAGAACACAGAGCGGACTTAGATGGAGAACAAGGAGGTATTGTTTGGTTCATGGAATCCGCCAAGATCACATGCGCCACCTCTTAACCTTGACGATTCGGAAGATGAAATTGAAGTTGAAGGATATGAGGTAGAAGAGGACTTCGAAGAAGAGCAAGAACCCAGAAATCCAGAGCATGAAGTCTTGGAACTTGCAGAAGAGAGAGGAGGTTATGGAGAGGGTGGAGTTCCACCACGAATGATACAATATGGGACTATTTCACTTCCTGAAGTTCCACGATATAGGTCTTTTCAGCATCCCGCTCCAAGGCATGATCACGCTGTATACCTTCCGAATGACTTCTATGACCAAGCAATAAACTACAATGGCTTTCAGCAACTATTGTCAAATTCTGAGGCCAGTTCACCAAATTTTATACCTTCTCCGATGTTTTTTTTCCAGCTCTTTTTTACCAATGAAGAGTTTGAAATATTAGCAACAAATACAAACTCCTATGCTAGACAAAAGGGTGCAGGAAGGCAAGGAAGAGCATGGCAGCCAACTTCTGAAGCAGAATTAATAATTTTCTTGGGTATTTTGTTATACATGGGTGTCAATCAGATTCCAAGTGTTGAAACTTATTGGAGTAAAAACCGAGAGTTTTCAGTCCATGAGATTATTCGATACATGACTTTAGTCAGATTTGAGCAGCTAAAACGATACTTCCATATTGCTTCGCCACGTGAAACTCCACTTCCACTGTCTCAATGGTCCTATAAGCTCCCACCTCTTGCTTATAACATACTGTTAGTTGGAGACAACTTGATAGACTTCAAAGTTGTCTAGGCCAATCGCGATTCGTTTTTGTAGACCGAGATTGTCTAGGTAGGCACAGACTTTGCTCGTTTAGTTGATGACTACTAGGAGTGAAGTTAAATAGGTAAAGTAGGGTAGCATCTGAAAAACAATCTTATATTATTAAGGTCTCTTCTCAGTTGCTTGATGATGCCTAAAGCTTAGGAGGCACTTCGATATTTATATTCCACGTCTGAGTGTTCACGGACTACATCTATTTATCATACAACTATGTACTTCTTGAATCGTAATTCGAAACGTCGAGTTTTCTTCCAAGGTGCGAACACCTGTGGACCCTGAAAACCATCACACCCTCTTCTGTAATTACGATATTTCTTCTTAGAAAGCTTGCTGTCCCCAATAGTAATATCCCTATTAGCAGAGTCTTTAAACTTATGGCCTAGTTCTTAAGTTGAACTGAGTTAGCTCCAATTGTCTTCACCATTGATAAAATAATCAGTTTTATCCACGGCTATATCTGTAAAGGTGGTTGTCATTACAACAATCATAGATCGTCTGACTCATATTCTTTGTAACTGCATACCCAACCGATAGGTTTTCTCTGGATGACTTCCTATTAACTCACAGGAAGCGATTCCACCTGATTGGTAATTAATCCCGCAGTCAGCAACTGTTGGTTGCTCCCTGAGCAGTAGGTTTCAGTAACCATTGCAGTATTGAGAATCACTCCATGATTACGACGTGTTCTGAAACCTAGTTGCAATATTCCGTGAAGTTTGTGGGCTTCTTTGGTAGTGTCTCTTGCAGTTCTAGACTCTTCTGGTGGATATAAATGTATTAGTCTCTAGTAGAAATCCTTTACCATTTGCTACCATCTCTTTTTGCGAAATCGTCCCGTTACTTACGGCCTGTACCAAATGTATCATGTCTTTGGAGCCAGGTAACTCTCTGGGTGGTTGACAGAATCACTCCATTCCACTTCCCCAACCTAGCCGAAGGTCCCCTCTCATATATCCTGCGAGCAGGAACCGGTCAGATGGACGGTGACGATGTATATGCTGTTAATCTTAACACCTTCAAATCTGTGGTAATATAGTCACAGGGCGCAACTGAGATGAATATATATGATGACGCGCAGGCCCTGTAACTGAGCCAGAGGGGGGTGTTGGAGACCAGAGATTCCGATTCCGAGTGGAGTTACCCTACTTAGGGTGATTCCTAGGTATCGGGTTCTGGTATTCCTAACATGAGCTCCCTCCTCTTGAGGCTTCACCCCGAATGCCTTTTTGGTACATAACAATAAAAAATAAACATAATTTAACCAAGAAATTTTTAAACAGTAACTCCTTTTGGACCCGATGAGAGTTTGGTACAAAATCTTCTGTGTTTGCTTGGCCACGGTAGGAAAACCTTTATCTCATCGTACTTCCTCTGCCCGCCTGTTAGGAATACCAGAACCCGATACCTAGGAACCACCCTGAGTAGGGTAACCCCATTTGGAATCAGAATCTCTGGTCTCCAACACCCCCCTCCGGCTCCCTTACGGTGCCCGCGCGTCATCACATATATCAATCTCACTTGTGTCCTGTGACTACATTACTACAGAATTGAAGGTGTTAGAATAACACCGTATACGTTGCCGCCATCTGTCCGACCGGATCCTGTTCGCGTGTTATACGAGAGGGGAGCTTCGGCTAGGCCTGGGAAGTGGAACGGAGTAATTCCGTCAACTACTTAGAGAGTTACTAGGCTTCAAAGGTATGAGACCTTTGGCATGGGCTGTAGGTAACGGGACAGTTTTGCATAATGAGATGGTATCAAATAGTAAAGGATCTCTACTAGAGACCGATACAATCGCATACACCAGAAGAGTCTAGAACTCCAAAAGACACTACCAAAGAAGCCAACAAACTTCACGGAGTGTTGCAACTCGGTTTCGGAACACGTTGTAGTCATGGGTTGATTCTCAAATACTACGATGGTTACTCAAACCTAATACCCAGAGATCAACGAAAGGTTGCCAACCGAGGAATTAATTACCAGTCTAGTGGAGTGGCTTCCTGCGAGTAAATAGGAAGTCATCCAAAGAAAATCTATCGGTTGGGTATGGAGTTACAAAGGGTTGGAATCAAATGACCTACAATGGTTGTAATGATGACAACCTTTGCAGATATAGCCGTAGATAAGACTGATCATTTTATCAATGGCGAGGACAATTGGAGCCAACTCAGTTCAACTTAAAAACTAGGCTATAAGTCTAAAGACTCTGCTAATCGGGATATTACTATTGGGGACAGTACGTTTCCTAAGAAGAGATATTGTAATTCCGGAAGAGGGTGTGATGGTTTTCAGGGTCCACAGGTGTTTGCACCTTGGAAGAAAACTCGAGGTTGCGAATTATGATTGAAGAAGTGCATAGTTGTATGATAAATATATATAGTCCGCGAACACTCAGACGCGGAATATAAATATCGAAGTGCCTCACAAGCTTTAGACATCATCAAGCAACGGAGAAGAGACCTTAACAATATAATATTGTTTTTACGATTCTACCTACTTTACTTTACTCCGCTCCTAGTAGTCAGAAACGAAATGAGCCAAATCCGAGCCTTCTTAGACAATCTCCGTCTACAAAAACGAATCTCAATTGTCCTAGATAATCTTGAAGTCTATCAAGTTGTCTCCGCCTAACAATGCCTTGGCATTTCCAGATTCTCACAGTGAAATTCATCTACCATTTCCCACGCATAATCCATACCAGCGGCAGGTTCCCAGGTGTTCTCATCTTCAGAACATCCTTGCCATGTGACAAAGTACTATAGTTCACGTACCTTTTGGCAGCGACTGCGTACTCTCTTTCTGTAAGAGCGTAACTTGCTTCTTACAATTTTCTCCATTTCCTGTTGTAAGTCGTCCTCAATATCCGCGGGCTCTTTGGGAGGTTGTTGTCAGTTCGTGCGTACCGACTCTCTGTAGGGTTCTAATAGAGATACATGGAATACTGGGTGTATGTTCCATCGATCTGAGATATTAAGTTTCCCGGCGCTGTTTCCTCGTTTCTCTAAGATCACGAATCGTCCATATAATTTAGGACTGAGTTTCTTTGACTTTCGGCGTTTACGAATGTTCTTTGCGTTTAACATTACTTTATTGTCAATTTTGAAGTCAGGTTGCTCCTTCGCCTTCCTATCCTAGTATTTGGCCATAGCTTCTCGTATCTGTTGCAGTGATTCTCTTGCTTGCTCGTGGATCATTTTTATCCAGTTTGTATATAGTCTGGCTCCTGGATTTTGCACCTCGTGTTCCTTCATCCGTTTAGTTTGTGGAGGGAATCTATAGTTTGCGTAGAAGGGTGTTATCCCGTGTGCATTGATTACTGAATTGTTGTAAGCATGTTCAGCTAGAGGTAACAGTTGGTACCAGTCATCCTGATCATAGTTGACAAAACTTCGCAGGTAACCTTCCAGCACTTGATTGGTTTCCTCAGTTTGTCCATCTGTTTGAGAATGGTACGCTATAGACATTCTTCTTTTTATATTAAGTGTTTTCCATAGGGATTCCCAGAATTCTCCTGCAAACTTTGAATCCATGTCTGAGACAATTTCTGTTAGTAAGCCATGTAGCTTCCATATTTCCTTTGTAAAAGCTGTTGCCACATCTTTTGCGGTGGTTGTTCCTTCCAATCCGATGAAGTGAGCCATCTTTGTAAATCGGTCAACTACTACCATGATTTGTGTGCATCCTTGACTTTGGGGTAACTGTGTAATAAAGTCAACTGAAATTAATGTCCATACTGCATAGGATATTGACAGCGGCTGTAGTAGACCATACTTAGCGTGTCATTGGGATTTGTTGTATTGACAATCATCACATGACCGTACGTAATCGTTTACCCAATCTGCCAGGTCTTTTCAATAAAAATCCCTCATAATTATCTCAAAGGTATTTTCTTGCCTGAAGTGTCCTGCTATTTTAACATCATGACATCCTTCAGCTATTGTTGTATAAAGGTCCTGGTTTTTTGGTACGAATAGTCTTTGCATATAGTAAAGTAACTCATTGGATAAGGTTCAGTTTTTCGGAAAAGGTTTGCCATTGTCTCGTAAGCTTTCTAACTTATTTCTTCTTTTAAGCCATTCTCTACCCCCTGGGATGGCATTTATGACTGGCTCTAGAAATTCTGGGTTGAATTTCTTTATTTCCTTATGGGCCAATATAGCGCTAGTTATGAGTATTCATTTGGGTACTTTGGTTGCATCATACCAATGTGTATTTTGGTTTATTGACATATGTAGTTGGGTGACTACCGGTTCTAATTCTCGGATAGTAATAGCCCTTGTTGCAATGTCTGTACCACTGAATCCCGATGTACCTCTTTCGGTATTCTCTAGGTTGTCTATTTCCATCATCTCTGCACTATTCATTTTTTTTATCACTAGTCGGGCAATTCGATCGCTGGCCTTGATGTGACAGTCTGCATCTCGATGGTTAAATAATAATACCTTGAGTTCGCCGGTATAATCTGCGTCGATTACACCAGCACTGGTGGAGATAACGCTTTTGACTGCGAGTCCGCTTCTAGGAGTAATCCTTCCATACATTCCAGTCTGTATACCAATTGCAATACCAGTTCCAACAACTAACTGTCCTCGTGCTCGGACTGTGTTTTTCTGCATTGCGTAGAAATCATGGCCTTCTGCCATTCTTGAGCCTTTGATTGATAATCTTACACAGGTGTCTAACCGTTTTACTTGAATCACCGAGTCCGAGTCATTCCAGTTAGGAGTTTCCTGTATATCACCTATGCTTGTATCATTTGTTTTGCTGCCCACTATTAAGCATATTTGAATTTCTCATTTTGCAGTTCTTGTTGCTGAACTGATTGGGAAATGTTCGGGTTTCAATATCGCCTGTTCGCAATGTGCAGCTCCCTTCTCAGAACAGTACTCTGGCCATTGACTGAGGGCATCAGGTTTTCCCCCTCTCGTTCCTGGGTGGTAAACAATTCTGAACTTGTAATCTACTAACTTCTGCGTCCAACGGATTTGGCGTCTGCTACAGACCTTTGAGGTGAGGAAATATTGGAGGTTTTAGTGATCGGTGTATACAGTTATGGGTTTTTCGGTTCAGATCAGGTATTGGTGCCATTCTTTGAAAGCTTCCAATATCGCCAATAGTTCTTTGTCGTGGAGAATTCAGCTTGCAGGAATGAAAAGCTACAGGATGTAGTCTTTTTTCCACAAACTGAGATAGGATGCAGCCCAAGGCAAACTCACTAGCTGTAATGATCCCCTTTTAGATAGTTAGTGCTTGGCGACGGGAAATGATACTTATCTTTTCTTTCCCTTTCTTTCCTTGTTTTACGATAGCTCTAGGCCTCTGCCTATGTTACCGATAGTACAAGACCTTTGTCTACTATTGGAAACACCTATTGTAAGCTTTCTCTAACTCGTCTTCGTAACAAGTGCTTCTTGGCGTAATGAGAATGTTGCGATAAGGATAAAGATCGTAAAGGTGTTTTATATTCGTTAAAGTAATATGTAGGAAAAGTACTTGGAACAAAGCGTGAAGAACCTACCTTCCTCGGCCACATCGGCCTCCTTATATAGTGTTCTTCCCGCCTTTAATCATGTGACCTAAAGTGGTCACATGTGCGAAACCAAATCATAACACACTAGTCATGTGACCAAAGTGATCACATGCTCAAAACCCATGACCTTATAGCGAGGTCATGTGCAAAACTCATAAACCAATCATAACACAATAAACAAGTCATATGACTCGACAGAGTCATATGTGAGAAACCCATGGCCTCATAATGAGGTCATGTGCGAAACATAAATCATATGCGCAAGGCTTACCTGCAAGGCACACTCACAAGGTATACTCGTCAGGCGCATGTCCCATGACTCATATTTGAGCCATGTGTGAAAGCATCACAAATCCTACACATAACAAATCATATAACCCGAATGAGTTATATATGCAAAACAATAACATACCTGTGACTCATAACCATGTGTCACGCGAAAACCTTTTCCCTGCCAAGCCACATTCGTGACATTAGCTCCCCTCCTCATAAGCCTGAGTCCCATCAGGCCTATTCTCCCAGTTTCAATAGTTCCCATCCGGCCGAGCGCCTGGTCCTTCGGAGCTTGTGGAACTTGTCGTCTGCCACTCTCCATCTCACCCTCACCAAATTCCAGAGTCAGGTTTGCCATTTCGATCGTGCACCGCTGATTTTCGTTCAGCTGTTTTACCTCTGCGATCGTTTTGTCGTTTGCCCAAATTGTGGCCTCGGCTTGGTCCAGTTGTTCTCGGAGTCCCAGGATCCACCTGTGTAGGCTCCTCACGTCCGGCTCCGTGTCTGCAGAGGAGTTTTGGGCCCCTCCCTCTCGGGACCGCCTCCTCGTGGCCCATGCCTTTCTGGCATCTTCTCCTTCCTGCTCTTTTCTGCTCCCATCCTTCTGCGGGTAGCATCCCGCAGATATTTTCTGTGCCCTGTGCATCCTGCACCCATGGCTAAAGCATTGGCAACAATGCTTTAGAACGTGGTCCGGGAGTGGGCCACGCTTTAAAATTCCCTCTGGAACCATCCCGAGCCTTCTTTGACGCCAAAGTCTGTTTGGCAACCGTCATCGTAGCATACCGTCCATGACATGGCGTTATGCTGTGCTTGTTGTTCCCTCTCCTAGATTTCTTCGTCGGTTGGCCCCATGAATCAGTATTCGGAGCTGGTGGGTGTGATTTGGCGGGGGCTATTGCCCCAGCCCTCGTGTTGCTGCAATGGTGTGGGAGTCTTTCCCTCACTTTTGCCTTAGTTGCACGTGATCGTCACCTGGGCTGGGCTTGTCTGGATATCGTTAGTGGAAGGTTGAGATGGCATCTTGTGCGTTTTCGAAGTTGTGTGCGAAGTACCAAGTTTTATCGTGTTCAGGAGAGTATCCTGTCCACTTGGCTCGGTATTGGAGGTGACCTTGGAAGAAGCGGGAATCGACTATTTTGTCGAGCTCGTATTCTGGTTCTCTGTCGAGTTCGATCGGATGGGGAGGAATAAGTGTTAGGGAAGGAAACTTATTGTCGTTGTATAATTCGAGGAGTGAGATGTGGAATGTGTTATATATTCGCATTCCGGGGGGAAGGTCGAGTTTATAAGCTCGACTGCCCACTTTTTCCAGTATCGGGAATGGTCCAATTTTCTTGTAGTCCAATTTCTTTGATGGTTGCGTCGTATGAATGTTGCGTGGTATTAGCCATACCATATCTCCTGGTTGTATGTTCGGATCTGGTCTTCAACGCTTATCGTATTGTTCCTTCTGTCATTGTTGTGCTTGACTCATTTCGTATAGTAATATTTCGTGTAGTTTCCCCATATCTGTTTTATCCTGTATCACATCCTTAATCGTATGATATCTGGTCTGACTTTGTGGATGTTGTCCGTAATTTGCGAAGAAGGGTGTCGTGCCAATTATTTGTTGCTTTCCATTGTTGTATGCGAATTCGGCCATCGATAACAGCTTGTACCAATCATCTTGCTGATAATTGACGTGGGCCCTTAAATATTGTTCGAGTATCGCATTTACCTGTTCTGTTTGTCTATCCGTTTATGGGTGGAATGCAGTGCTCATTCTGTTTTGTATTCCCATTTCTCCGGTTACTTTCTTCCATAGTCCCGATGTGAATAGTGTTCCTCGATCGGTAATGATATTCTTTGGGAGCCCGTGAAGTCGAAAGACCTCTCAGAAGAATGTTTGTATAAAATCCCTTGTGTTGATGTCTTTTCTAACCGGAATGAAATGACTCATTTTGGTCAGGTGATCCACCACGACCAGGATGCTATCGCAATTTTCCAATGTTGGTAGGTCCGTGATGAAATCCATAGTAATTGTTTCCCATGGTTGTTCGAGGACTTCATTTGATTTTAGTAGTCCATATGGTGTGTGTTTAGCCGTTTTCGTTCTCTGGCATAGGTCGCAGTGTTTGACATATCGTTTGACATCTTCGCGCATTCCTGGCCAATAAAATGACCTCGTGATGAATTCCGTGGTTTTAGCCGTTCCTCCGTGTCCTGCCGTTCGGATATCATGCTGTTGTCGTATGATGTCTGTCCTTATCTCCTCTCCTTTCGGGATCCATTGTTTTCCATTGTACCACATATTTCCGTCCTTCCATTGGCATAACCCCTGTGCAATTCCTTCCATCTCTTTTTTTCCTTCTTCCAAGGCTTCTCTTACTGCCTGGATTGTTTTGTCTTTCTCATTTGTGTTCTCAATTCCTCTTTCCTGCTTTGATATGAATTGGATAACCTCCATTACCTCGAAGTAGGTTTTTGGTAATAGGGTTTGTGTTTTTTGTTTGATTCTTTCGTCTTCTTTCGTTGGTGGTTTATCCCTTGCAATCCTCGTGAGAGCATCTGGCTTTCCGCTCACTTTTCCTGGTCGGTATTCGATTTTGAGGTTGTATTTGCTAAGGTGCTCCATCTATCTTATCTGGCGGTAGTTCAGTTCTTTCGTGGTCATGAACGGGACCAGGTTCTTGTGGTCAGTTAGAACTCTGACTGGATGGTCGTTGTTCGAAACGTATCTCCTCCATTCTTTTAATGCTTGAACTATCGCTAATAGTTCTTTGTTTGCAACATCGTAGTTGCAATCTGCCGGGATCATTGTCTCGGATCGTTAAGACACTGGCCTCCATTTTCCATCATCGCATTGTTGCGATAGTATGCCTGAGCCTACGTATTTTGAGGCATCCGTTTCGATTATTGTCTTTCGGTTTGGGTCGAAATGAACCAGTATGGGTGCTGATGTTAGATGCGCTCGTATTGCATCATCTGCTTTTTGTTCGTTTTCTCCTCATTCCCATTTCTTGCCTTTCTTCGTTAGGTTATAGAGTGGTTTTGCAAGCCTGCTAAATCCCTCTATGAACCTTTGATAAAAGTTGCAGAATACCATCAAGCACTGAACGTCTGTTTTGTTGTTTGGTTTGGCCCAATCCTAAATGGCTGCTGTTTTAACTGGGTCAACCTTGACCTCACTTCGATTGATGATAAATCCAAGGTATTCTGTTTCTTCCTTATGGAATTCGCATTTTGTTGGTTTGATCTTCATTCCTGATCCTTGTATTGCTGCCATGATGTTGCTGATATCATTTTGGTGTTGTTGTATGTTTTCCGAGTATATGAGTACATGGTCCAAGTATACGATGCAACATATGTCGAGGTACTTATTAAGTACCTTGTTGATCCATCTCTGGAATGAAGCTAGTGGGTTGGTTAGCCGAAGGGCATAACCAAGTATTCGAACATTCCGTATCTGGAGGCGAATGTAGTCTTCCATTCGTCTCCTGCCTTGATGCGTATATTGTGGTATGCGTATTTGATGTCGAGTTTGGTGAAATATTTTGCTGATCGTAGTCTGTCCCGTGCTTCCCCAATCAAGGGTAGTGGATATCAGTCTTTCTTGGTAACCGAATTAAGGGCCCTGTAGTCCACGCAGAGTCCCATTTTTCCGTCTTTCTTTTTGACGAATAGTATTGGAGATCCTCCTGACGCGAAAGAGTCTCGGATCCATCCTCTCTTTAGGTTTTGCTCGATATACTTCCTACGTTCCTCGAGCTGTGCTTCCCCTAGGGTGTATAACCTTTTACAGGGAATCTCTTTTGTTTTTCCCGCTTTTTTGTCTTTGTCCAGCTGAATTTCGCGGTCGATTCCTGGTGTCCGAGGTGGTAGCTCCGTTGCTTCCTATTCTTAGAATAGATTTGTGAATTGGTAATATTCTTTTGGAACCAATTTTTTCCATCCCTTTTTGCTTTGGTATTTCTTGTCCTGGATTGCTAGTTCTGTGCTGTTGTTGATTTTTGCTAGAACTGCTTTCTCGTGTTCGTATGTGCATTTGAGAATTCCTGCGGTATCTCCTCTTCGATAGTACCGTCCAAAGGCTTGTGCTGTGATTTCTTTGATCTCAATTCTTTTTGTTGTATCGAGCTGGCTTTGGTCTGTGCTTCCAAATCCCTAATTTCCTCTTCTGGTTTCTTCCAGTTCATCTACTTCATGCAGATCTTTTTGGTTGATTTTTTCGATTATCAACTGTGCGATTCGATCGCCTTTCTTGACTTGATAGTCCTCTTGAGATAGGTTGGCCATGACCACTTTGACTTCACCTGTATAGTCGATGTCGATCACCCCCGCCATGGTCATGAGTCGATGTTTGACCGCTAGACCACTGCGGGGTGCTATTCGTCAGTAGGTACCTTCTGGGAGTCCAATGACTATTCCCGTTGCTATCGTTGCCTGTCCGTTGGCAGGTATCTTGATTCCTTCGTTGGCGTATAGGTCGTGTCCTGCTGTCCCTTTGGAACCCTTGGTAGGCACTTTTGCCTCTTGGTCCACCCTTTGTATCCGGACTCTCTTATCTTGCCGCATCTCGGCAAACTTTGCATGTAAAGTTTCTTCTTCCGCCTCTCGTATCGGTGTGGAGTAGACTACAGGTGAACTGTTGAGACATCATGTCGCACATAGTTCACCTGTAAACATCATCTTGTTCTCGTTCCAATTAATCGTTGGATTATGCTTCCGTAACCATGGCATCCCTAGGACTATCGCAAGGTTCTTCAGATCTGCCACTTGAAAGGTTGCCGTTTCCCTATGGCTGTCAATGTCCATAGGTACTGTCGCTATATGGGTTATAGGACCTATAGCGCTTGACTTTCCATCCGCTTGGTAGACCTGTCTTGCTTTCTTTGCTTGTTTGGTGTGGAGGCCGTATTTGTCGCATATTTCTTTGTCGATAAAGTCTTCAGTGGCCCCCAAGTTGAGCATTACATATATTGTTGTTTCTTCGCTTTCTCCGTTGTATATCTTCATTTTGATCATCACCTGATGTCCATCTTCTTCTCCTCTTTGCATGTGTAGTGCCGTGTAGTAGTTCGCTTATTTGATGGGTTTTCCAGGTCCACCTCTTGGGTCTCCCAGTCTACCGTTTACTGGGGACCCTCGTCGTTTTCCGCCGGTGAATCCTCTGCTATCATTTCGCGGATGTTGCTGCTTTTCTGATTTTGGAAACAGTTATTTCCAGCAGCTCTGTTTCCCTGGTATCCGTTGTCCGGTTGGCTTCTGCATTCTCGTATCCGATGCCCTGCTTTTCCACACCTTAGGTATAATTTTCCATTCATCCTTCTGGTGTATTCTTCCTTAGACAGATTCAGAGCAGGTCCTGTTCTTGACTTGTCTAACTCCCTTGGTTCGCCTGGTGGTAATGCTGGACTTTCTCCTCGAGGTGCTTGCAGTTTAAAGGTCCCGTCCATGTTCCTGGATGATTGGACTACTCTGTGCGCTATAGTATTTTCCGAGTTGCTCCGAACCATGTTTAATTTGCTTTCTTTGTCGATTGCCCATCTTGCAAATCGTTCGGCTGTCGTATAGCGCAGGTCAGAGATTCCCCATGCCTCACGGAGTCTCTCACTGCAATTTCTCAGGAGAATGATGTAGAGAGTCGCATCATCAAACTTGGACTCGTATTCCAATAGTCGACATTCGTTCCAGTATGTCGAGAATGTTTGTTTTCCTTGCTGGAACTTTTCTAGCTTTCGTCTTTCTCTTTCTTTGGCGTTGGGATCTCCAAATTGTTCGAAGAGTGTCGCCTTGAACTCTTCGTATGTGACCCATTTCCTCTGCTTCCTTCCATCTTGGAAAGGCATGATCCATTATCCCGCTTGTCCTCTGAGCAGAGATTCCACGTATGGAATCTTGATCTCATCATGTTGTTCTCTGTATCCTTTAACAGCAAAATATCCTTCGCATTGTGCTAAGAATATTCGTAGCTTATCTTCAGCTACTTCGTATGTATTGGGCTCCTTTGCTTTTAGTCGTTGGACATTTCCTTGTCCTGTATTTCGCATGGCGTCAAGAAATGCCGGAAACTGATTTTCAGTCATTCCAAGTATGCTGGTTCCTGGTGCCGGAGCGGCTGGGGCTGGTGGCCCAGGTACTACGGATCCCGACATTCTCTCAGGTCGTGGAGTTCCAGCAGGAGAGCTATCGCCTGGTGATCCTTTCTCTGGGGTTACTGGGCTTGCGGCTCTCGAGTTTTCAGTTGAGACGTGATCTAGGGCATCGCTGAATCCTCCTAGATTAAGATTTTGATTGTCGATGTCAATATCTCCTTCCCTGTCTGGGTTGAAGGATGCCCTCTTGTATCGTTTGGCGTTGCACTAGGGGACGCTTTGTAATGTAATGATCCCCTTTCAGGTAGTTAGTTCTTGGCAACGGGGAACGATACTTATCTTTTCATTCTCTTTCTTTCTTTGTCTTACGATAGCTCTAGGCCTCTGCCTATGTTACCGATAGTACAAGACCTTTGTCTTCTATCGGAAACACCTATCGTAAGCTTTCTCTAACTCGTCTTCGTGACAAGTACTTCTTTGCGTAAGGATAACGTTGCAATAAGGATAAAGATCGTAAAGGTGTTTTATATTCGTTAAAGTAATAAGTAGGAAAAGTACTTAGAACAAAGCGTGAAGAACCTATCTTCCTCTGCCGCATCGGCCTCCTTATATAGTGTTCTTCCCACCTTTAATCATGTGACCTAAAGTGGTCACATGTGCGAAACCAAATCATAACACACTAGTCATGTGACCAAAGTGATCACATGCTCAAATCCCATCACCTTATAGCGAGGTCATGTGCAAAACTCATAAACCAATCATAACACAATAAACAAGTCATAGGACTCGACTGAGTCATATGTGTGAAACCCATGACTTCATAATGAGGTCATGTGCGAAACATAAATCATATGCGCAAGGCTTACCTGCAAGGCAAACTCGCAAGGCACACTCGCAAGGCATACTCGTCAGGCGCATATCCCATGACTCATATTTGAGCCACGTGTGAAAGCATCACAAATCCCACACAAAACAAATCATATAACCCGAATGAGTTATATATGCAAAACAATAACATACCTGTGACTTATAACCATGTATCACGTGAAATCCTTTTCCCTGCCAAGCCATATTCGTGCTACTAGCATCCATTTCCACCACTATTTCTCTCTCTCGTAAGAAATGGTGCAAAATTGGGGCTCATGTCAATCTTCCTTCAAGCTCCTAGAAGGCCCTTTCCTGTTCTGGGCCCCACCGGATCTTCTTTGAATCGCCTTTCAATGTTTCCATAATAGGTGTACAAATTTTGAAGAAGTTTTCTATAAAATGTCGGTAGAAGTTAGCAAATCCTTGAAATATTTGGACCTCTTTAACAGACGTGGGTGATTTCTAGTTTAAACCAGAATCCACCTTTCGGGTACTCATGGATACCCCATCGACTGCTATCATGTAGCCTAAGAATTCCACCTCTTTAATGTGGAAGAAAGATTTCGTTATTGAGATCACGAGCTGGAAATCTGTTAATCATTGTAACACTTTTGTTACTAGTTCGATATGTTTCTTCTCATTTTTGGAATAAATGAGAATGTCATCCAAATAACAAATGACCCCTTGGTTCAGGTATTCCCGAAGGACCTCATTCATCATATCCTGAAATGTGGCTAGAGTGTTGGTTAATCCGAAAGGCATTACCTTATATTCATATTGTCCATAGTGCGATCGCAAGGCCATTTTCCATTCATCACCTTCTTTGATTCGGATGAGATTATAGCCATCTTTTAAATCAATTTTGGAAAAGATGCTAGCTCCTGCCACACGATCACGTAACTCCGACATTAATGGTAGTGGGTATTTGTTCAAGATGGTTATCTTGTTAAGGTTTCGGTAGTCTACTACTAGTCGTAGTCTTCCATCTGCCTTTGGTGTAAACAGGATTGGGGTACTAAAAGGTGATTGGCTCTTCGTGATCTTTCCTTGTCGTAACATATCATCAAGGTATTCTCGTAACAACTTAAGTTGTTTATCAGACAGAGGATACATGGGTCTTCAAGAGGGTTTCGCTCACTCAACTAATTTAATTTCGTGATCAAAGGTTCTCCTAGCGGCTAACTTTGCTGTCGTTAATGGGAGAAATAATTTCTTGAATATCCAGTAGTGTTATGGAACGGAATCGAAGTTGATCTCATTAGGATTTTCTGCAACTCCGATTTTTCCTATTTGGATCATGTTCTCATCCCAAGCAACAGTTTCATCGTATTCGAACATGTCCGCAATTCCTTCATCCTCTTGTTCCACCCAGTTTTTACATTTAGAGTCCCAAAATTTCCATTTTGTAGGTTCTCCAATGTTGGATAGGGAGTGCTCTGAATGCCACTACCCGAAAGGGATTATCATCCTGCAATCGCCTGCTGCTGCGATTTTGCACACAACTTCAGCCATGTGTTTGATTCGTCCTATTTCAAGCCAAATAGAGAGTGTGTAGAACTTTCCTCCCAATCGAGTTGATACCCGATTAAAGCCTTGAATGTTGACCGGATTAGGTCTCTCTGTGAGTGGGATTTTTAATTCTTTTACGAGTTCTTTGTTGATTAGGAACACATTGGATCCTGAATCTAATAGCACTCGTATTTTGTAGCGCTGACGATTTGGATTTAGAACGTGAATGTAAGCATGTCCCTCAGGACAATCATTTCTTGTAGGCTTTGGTACGCTAAAAGCACGCTTTTTTGGGTAAGGCGTCGAATCGTTGTTTTGTCGTTTCAACATGTCTGAGGTTTGATAACAACTGGGATATTTGTTACCGCGCCTGCACAGTTTCGACCATTTAGGTCTCCTCAGACAAACTTGTTTCTACTTAGTATATCGGGCAGCCCACTACTAGTGGTCTTTACCCCCTATCGAGGGGTTCCCATACCTTCCACTTATACTTCCTGTGGAACCAATCTAGGGGGTCTCTGCCATCATCCTGATATCATGGAAACAAAAGCTGGGTGCGTAGAGCTGGTCGGCTGTCTCTTTGATAACCTTCCCAGGCTTATTCTCCACCCTCACTTAACCGTAGACAGTGTCCTTACTTTATCGAGTTCCGTTCGTTAACAGCGCGGCACCTAAGAAGCAGTAAATAAAGGTAAGGTCTAGAGCTCTTGTACCTATTTTTCGTGTAGATGGAAGATGTGCTTCGCTTATCCTCTAGATCCTTCATCTTAGCCCTACTGTCACTCCCTCCAGAACCCTTGATGCTATCTGTTTCCTGTCCATGCTTTGGTCCTTATCGGAGACCTTTCAGGATCCAGATCACGTGCCTGACTACCCTAACGGTCATGCGTTAGGTCATTAAGTCAAGCTTGTGTCACTAACTTGGGAATCATAGAGGCACCGCCAATGCGTACATTGTTCTTTATTAATTCCCTTGTCCTTGCGGCAAGAAGGATGCGTATACTCCCACTCAGGTCATGATCACAAGGTCGTTTTCTTCACTTTGATGTCCCCTTAATTTGCCATTGATTTCGATTCCTAGAGAGTACGTCTCTTCTAGACTACCCGAATACCGTAGTTGTCGGTACCAATGAGATGACCTAAGTCATCTCTTCACTATCACATAGTTCTCTGAGTTTATTACCTCTTGGAACTTGGGTGACAGCAACTTTTCTGGGACAGTTAACTGTTGCCACCCTTCTAGGCCTTAGTATCTTGAATGGGCTGTCATTTGCCCTTGTTCTAGACACCTGAATTTGTCCCCAGCAGGTTTTGTAGTCGTGGCTTTTCTTACCACAACATGTACAATTGCCATCCTGCTTTCTTTCATCGATAGTTCACTGGGGGATTCCTTTGTGGACAGCTTTGAAGTTTGTGTGTGTTAACTTCGTAGTTCCAGTAGATTTCTTTACCGGTTTATTGGGTTCCGGTCCCTGTATCGTTTTCTTGCGGGGACCGCCTCCCTTTGTGAAGAGTTTCTCCCTTTTTCCTTTGCTTGAATTTTGTCCGCAGGTTTCTTGTCTGAAGATGTCCTTATGGGTTTTGATTCCCCCAGTTCTGCAGTCTCTTTCCATTCTTCTGGGACTGATTCCAACATAGTGTGCTGACCACCTGGTTGTCCACTATCTAGAGCCTTAAGCTTGTTAAGAACTAGTGATAGGATATCGGATATGTGGGCTTGATCCTTCTTGATGGTACGGGTAAAGTCGCTATACCGCTCTGAGTCCCTTTCTTGCCTTGCGGCCAAATTGGATATTAAGGTTCGCATTGCGGTATTTTGTTGGGTCTGTTGTGCCCAGAACTCTTGAAAAGCGCGTTCCAGGGTGTGCTCTCATTCTACAGCTTCTCGCTGCAGTTGGGTGGTTACCCCTTCGTGATGCTCTTGTCGTGCATCTTGTACTGCCAATTTGGCGGCAATCTCCATATTGATCCTTTCTTGGATCTCTCAGACATTCGCTTCTACCATTGTACACTGACGTAACATAATAGCAATGTCATTGTCATGTAAGTCTTGTCCTTTCCACAATTGTTGCTGGACTGCTATCAGTCCTCATGCGTTGGCTTGAGAAACTGCTGATAGGGTGTCAAAGGCAAGATTGGCAGTATCAATACTGGTTGATATGTCTTGTAAGATTTGACCTATGACAATTCCTACCCTAGCGGCGGGTCTTGCGAGATCTGCTGCATGGGTATTGAGATGTGGTATGGTAGATCGTGAAGTGGGATAAGGGGCTCTTGAGGATGGAGGTATACTGTGAGCCCTGCCCGCTTATCCTCCAATAGGTTTCTGAAGAGCAGGAGGGAGAGAGGAGGAATGACTGAAACTTGTAGAATGATCATCTCCGGAGATATCCATTGGTTCTCCTGGAAGAATCTGCTTAGGAGGTTGAGCCATCACTCTTGCTTGTTTGCGAGCTTCTTTTTCTCGTAAGCGGGTTCGGAAGCCCACGTTCAGGGAGGTTTCCGTTTAAGTAAAATATGCGGTAGGAGGAGGTAGATCATAATGGGAGTTTGGATGAGTTCCATGTCTCCATGCTAGAGGTATAGTAGCAGAGAACCTGCTGCTAAGAGAACTTTCCTCACTGGTATCCCAGTCAAGAAAGGGTTTCCAACTGAATTCTGGTCTGTACCAGTTTTCGTATATTTTTTGAAACTGTTCCTCCGTAGGAACTAGGTTGGGGTCGGTATACCACAAAGGAGCTTCTTGTAACAGAAATGGTACTTCAGAATGCTCAAACTGACTAGAAAACACTTGACCGATAGATGGCAAGTGAACCTTAGTCAGTGGTTCGAAAATTGAATTGGTTCGGGATAGTCCTTCAAGGGTATCTAGGCTGACCATAGTATCAATAACTTCAGTGAAAGTGTGAATTGAACCCATGTAAGTGGTAACCAATTAGAGAGCCTTGGTAACAAGGAGATCTAACAATATACTGTTAGGCAGAGACAACTTGATAGGCTTCAAGATTGTCTAGGCCAATCAAGATTTGTTTTTGTAGACAGAGAGTGTCTAGGCAGGCTTGAATTTGGCTGATTTCATTTATGACTACTAGGAGCGAAGTAAAGTAGGTAAAGTAGGGTAGAATTGTAAAAACAATATTATATTGTTAAGGTCTCTTCTCCATTACTTGATGAGGTCTAAAGCTTGGGAGGTACTTCGATATTTATATTCCGCGTCTGAGTGTTTGCGGACTACATCTATCTATCATGCAACTATGTACTTCTTGAATCGTAATTTACAACGTCGAGTTTTCTTCCAAGGTGCAAACACCTGTGAACCCTGAAAGCCATCACACCCTCTTCGGTAATTACGATATTTCTTCTTAGGAAATGTACTGTCCCCAATAGTAATATCCTGATTAGCAGAGTCTTTAGACTTATAGCCTAGTTCTTAAGTCGAACTGAGTTGGCTCCAATTGTCTTCACCATTGATAAAATGATCAGTTTTATCTGTGGCTATATCTGCAAAGGTGGTCGTCAATACAACCATTGTAGGTCATCTGACTCCGATCCTTTGTAACTCTATACCAAATCCATAGATTTTCTCTGGATGACTTCCTATTAACTCGCAGGAAGCTATTCCACCAGATCAGTAATTAATCCCTCACTCGGCAACCCTTGGTTGCTCTCTGGGTAGTAGGTTTTAGTAACCATTGTAGTATTGGGAATCACCCCATGACTACGACATGTTCTGAAACCCAGTTGCAACACTCCGTGAAGTTTATTGGCTTCTTTGGTAGTGTCTTTTGAAGTTCTAGACTCTTCTGGTGTATGTAAATGTATTGGTCTCTAGTAGAGATCCTTTACCATTTGATACCATCTCTTTATGCGAAATCGTTCCGTTACCTACGGCTCATGCCAAAGGTGTCATGTCTTTGGAGCCAGGTAACCCTCTGAGTAGTTGACAGATTCACACCATTCCACTTCCCAGGCCTAGCCGAAGGTCCCCTCTCATATATCCTGCGAACAGGATCCAGTCGGATTGACAGCGACAACGTATATGGTGTTATTCTAACATCTTCAATTCTGTGGTAATATAGTCACAGGACCCAACTGAGATTAATATATATGATGACGCGCGGGCCCCATAAGGGAGCCAGAGGGGGGTGTTGGAGACCTGAAATTCCGATTCCGAGTGGGGTTACCCTACTTAGGGTGGTTCCTAGGTATCGGGTTTTAGTACTCCTAACATTGGGAAGAAAACATAAAACTAAAAGTATATCCTCGATCACAGAGTGTGAGCATTTTATATCCCCATGGTATGGGCTTTCCTTTTATCATTGTTGCATGGTTTGATCTACCAGTAAACTGAACCATCATCTCGTCTATGGATACCTCGGTAGCTGGTAGACAGAAATACTGAAAGCGGGGTTGTAGGTTGTAAGCAAGAGGGTGGAGCTTATAAGACCATTGAGACAGTGGAAGTGGAGTTTTACGTCACGGAGCAACATGGAAGTCTCGTTTTACCTGCTCAAATCTGACTAAAGTCATGTATCGAATAATCTCATGGACTGGAAACTCTCAGTTTTTACTCTAATAAGTTGCAATACTTGGACTCTGATTGACACCCATATATATCAAAGTACCACAGAAAATCTTTAACTCTGCTCCAGAAGTTGGCCGCCATGCTCTTCCTTGCCTTCCTGCACTCTTTTGTCTAGCATAGGAGTTTGTATTTGTTGCTAATATTTCAAACTCTTTATTGGTAAAAAAGAGCTGAAAAAAAAAACATTGGAGAAGGTATAAAATTTGGTGAACTGGCCTCAGAATTTGAAGATAGTTGCTGAAAGCCATTGTAGTTTGTTGCTTGGTCATAGAAGTCATTCGGAAGGTATACAATGTGATCATGCCTTGGAGCAGGATGCTGAAAAGACCTATATCGTGGAACTTCAGGAAGTGAAATAGTCCCATTTGTATCATTCGTGGTGGAACTCCACCCTCTCCATAACCTCCTCTCTCTTCTGCAAGTTCCAAGACTTCATGCTCTGGATTTCTGGGTTCTTGCTCTTCTTCGAAGTCCTCTTCTACCTCATATCCTTCAACTTCAATTTCATCTTCCGAATCGTCAAGGTTAAGAGGTGGCGCATGTGATCTTGGCTGATTCCATGAACCAAACAATACCTCCTTGTTCTCCATCTGAGTCCGCTCTGTGTTCTGTGCCTTTATTAAAATTTATATATACAATCAAATGATTCTAGACATACCTGAGGATGTTTATTTGTTGCCTTTCAGTTTGTTGGCAATGAGGAGTAGCAATAGAACACTGCCCGGACCTTTTTTTTTTTGATGTTGACAAATGATGGTGGCGAATTTCTGAACCCCCCCACAAAAGCCTGAGGGTGGGCACCAACTCAGATCTGGTTAATGAACTGACTTAGCGGTGTGCTTGCAAACGAAGGAAGGGATGGAGTGAGGGGATTTGCTTGGAACTTGTGCACGGTAGAGGAAAGATAGGGAAGGTGTAGTTAACAACTTCGTCCTCTGCTCCCACACTTCTTTGTCAACGCTTCGTCCACCGACCGGATCATCGGTCGAGCCAAGTGTATAAATGGAGCATCGTTAAAACATCCTGATCCTTCCCTAAGTCACCACATCTATCTGTGTCTCCCCGCATGTCCACACACTTCCGTGATAAAAAAAAGAAAGACATGTCCGTAGAATCTTCTCTTTAAATCACTAATAAACTCCGGTAATCTTGCGTCCATCGGGAACTTCTAATAATATCATACGTCCTAATTTTTATTTGCAACGGACTCAACATCAAGGTTGGGTGAATTTCATGGAAGACTGTTATTTATTCAATAGTTCCATTGCCCGTAGCCCGTGGTTCTTTTCATAAGTTATAGTGCTCTCTATGGTTGAGATAGCTTTCCCTGACACGTCAATATCTGCATCAGGATGTATAAACTGGTGGGAGCTGACTGTGAGAGGTTCATGTATTCCTACGATAGCTATACCCTGCTCGTATCTTTAGAATTTTTTCGCTTCGCCATAATAAATAATAACTGCTAACACCTATATTATGCGATGACCGATGTCTGAACCACAAAGCATACATTAAAGTAGTGTGCGGTTGCCCGTCCAATATTTTGATAAGCCAAGTGTAGTAGCACGGAATATCGGGGGTCGCAAGCGATTAGTTGGTTCCAAATCTTTAGACAACTTCAAACATGTTCAAGTTGCTTTATCCCAGCTGCTCCGACTTGATGAAAGGATGGGCAACGGATGGCCTTGCCCCGCAACTACGAACAGGGGAAACATGTGGGAGGTTACCAAGTTGTCAGATGGTTGGCTCAGATAACGGGCAAGCTCTTCCTCGACGTCTGGAGTGCTTCGGAGCTTGATAAGCTCCCCCCTAGCCTACAAAATATCCCCACAGATATGCAACCCGGATTGAGGTTCAGGGATGAACAGTACTCCAACTACTTGTACCGAGTGGCCCAAGCCAATTAGCAGTAAAATGAGGAGAATGAAGCGCCACTCTATCTCGTTTTCTATATTAGTAGAGACAATTGCAATTGAAGAAAAAATAAAAATATCATGGATAATAACTCATACTAGAAAATTCTCAAAACCTGTGAAGATAAAATATCCAAGTTAAGTGATATCTGTGTCAGGGCGCCACTGCTAAGGTTAGGCTTAAATAGCCAAGGTTTGATGTTGTGCTTAAGAACTTACAATACCAGTCCCTTGAGAACGGGAGGTGCGAGCTCATTGATATAAATTGGCACGATGACCGCAGCCAGCACTGTCACCTGACCAAGTAGACCAGGCTAAAAGGAAGTCGAGCCTAGCCTACAGAACTCCCTGAGGTTCTGGCATGTTCTGGGCCTGTGGGCGTGGGAGTACCTGTGCCAGGCGGGGCCGGGCCCAGCTATGGGCTGTACAAGCTTAGTATCAGCTACCTGATTGGCCTGGCTGTCCTGTAGGAGTAGTGATGGCCACGATTAGGTTATGATCGGGTCTTGCTCGAGCAGATCAAGTTCGATCACCTTCGATCATAGGGGTCCCTTGGTCAGATCATGATCGAACAGGACCCCCGTGATCTTCTCGATTTGCTCGATCAGGAGCACTGCTCGATCATACTCGAGCCGTGACCGTGCTTGATCAATTGCTCAAGCTTGTTGGAAATCATGATCGCACGCTCCACAAAAGTTCCCACCCGGGTGACACCGTGACGGCGTGTTCATCACTCTCCTCCTTGTAGGCCTATTTATAGGCATTGCTTCCCTCTTTCATCTCGTTTCGGAATAACGTCAACACTTCGGTCTCAATCTTGCATCGGCCGATCCGGTCTCGGTTCGGTGCTTGCTACCGGGTGCGCGGCTGGTACTTTCCAGATGTACTGCGGGATGGGCGGAATTGTGATGTTGGCTTACTACGTAAACCGTGGCGGTTGTGATTCTTCAGTTAGGGATAAAATTTAAAGATTGAATTCCACCCAACAATGCGCGACAGGTTACCATACCCAAGCACTCCATCACGTGACCATTCTCGAATAAGGTCTACCAAATTGATCGATCATTCGATCATGAGGCCCTCTAGATCAGATTATGCTCGAGCGGAAGCCCTATGATCTAGCCCATCACTATATAAGAGTTGCTCCGGCTTATATAACTCTGTCCGGCCTATCCTATCCTGGGGTGTCATATGGACTAGCACATCCTACCTACTAGGCCAACAATCTCTTCAGATGTTTTCGGTTCTTTGTCTCTAGTTTCCGCCAGGCGTGACCCCATCCCACCAAACTATCCAGTTCTTGTCGGTCAAGTAAGTTCTCGCCATTCATGTATTGATGAGATAGAAAAAGGTGATCTGTATGGGGGAATGAAGGCACCTTTACGATGATCATTTCTCAACACAAACCGCTAGCCCTATCGGCTTCCCAAGGCGGTGGGAATTCGTCCCTGATCCATATAAACCATTTATCGCGGTTGCCAGGCCGGCTGGGAATACTGACGGCAACAGAACCTACAGCCATTCCACTTAAGATTCTACCAATGGTTGGAACAGCTCCCCCTATACAGGCTTTGAGGCACCCGTTGAGGCCAAACTTGAGGGGAGTGTAGATGAGAGCCTTTGACTTCCAGACCTTTATAGCAAGACGGGAATCCGTATGAATCTGGAATGGGGTTGAGCCCCATGAGCGCCCGTGAACCTCTTGGCAGTGATTGTAGGATTTACGTTTGGGAGTAGGGATGCGAGATGGGTCTGCCGATTGCGGTGATTTGATTATATCTCCTATGACTGAATCCATGGCCGGGGTTGCCATAAGAGAACGAAAATAGCCTCAAACAACGATATTAGAGACCAAGCCTAGATAAGTGTATTATTAGCTCTTGTAATTATACAATTCAGATACAAGACCCTGGACTCAATGGCCCAGTCAGGGAGAAATAAAGTCAACTAAAGGCTTAGATGCGGCGAACCTGACTCTGACTTCCTTGTAGGATCGTGGTAACTGATTATGCAGGGAAAAAAACTGCAATTCAGATAGAAGTAAGCCAAAGGAACGATTGCCGTGCAAAGCTCCAAAAGTGAGGTTGGCACGCCAAATTGTGCAACCTTAAAGCCCAAGTTGAGGTGAGGAGTGTTCAATTCCTTGTAGAGTGAAAAGAGTGAAAAAAGGGTTGGTCCGAAATTATATTCCAACAGTTTGGTAGCCCATGTCGGGGTCCAGCCTAAAAGAGCGGTCGGTACAGCAAAGAGTACGAAGTAGATAAACAAGGTAGCAGGCGTGACTGCAGGAAAATGGGCCAAATCGAGTTAAATTGGGATTGAATGGGTGAAGACACAGAGTAGAGAAATTAGGCTAATGGTCTAAGAAACCGGGACGGGGGAGCAATGCGAATATTAATGAAATTACAAAAAGTAAAATTGGCGGAGAAAGTGATTCTGTGGAAGTAAAGCGTTGAGGAAAACAAGTAGTGGTTCGGTGTGGAGAGAGGCAAAAGGCAGAGGGTGGGAAGGAGCGGTGCTTGGTCGGTTTTTCTCAACATTTGTCCGATGTGGTGCTGGACTTGAGCCCTGAAGGCTAACACCTGCCAGGCACTGCTAAACCTAAATTGCCTCCGACACCCATATCAGATTTTTTGGTCACCCCCATGTCATAATCCACCGCCATCACTGCAGCACAGTCCCTGCATTGTTGGTACATTTGAGAACACTGAAGCGCGAGACTAAAAGTTTCGTTCGATGCTCGTCTCACGCAAAAGCTTCCATTTATCTCTGCCTTTCAAGGAGGGGCCAACTGCTATGAGAATCTGCAGGAATTCCGGGCGTACCATCAGTCCCGGAGATGATTTGAAAAGCATTACGGAGCTTCGAGAAATTGTGGAGGCGTGGGGGGAAGATGTTAGCTCTCCCACCCGCTACCGATTCTACTCGTAGGTGGATGGGCGCAGGTTATTTTCTATTCTGTGACTAAATTCAACACTTTTCTCACTGGGTAATGTCTGGGGTGGCCTCTTTTAAAGTGTCAATTTTTAACGGGATTTTGTTGCGGAACGGGAGTGAGACGAGAAGTCTTCAAGCCGGCAGGACCTCCCTCCCTCCCTTATGGGCATCGGGAGAACGGGAAAGGCTCTGGACTCGGCTGTTGTCGCAGGCCTAGTCTAAGTTAAACACGGCAACCCCCCCCAACACGTATGATAGCTCGGGAAGAAATAAAAAACCCGTTGAGCTATGATTGGCAAAACGCAAAACGGGAAACAAGGATCAAGCCAGGTTCGCCGATTGTAGCAGACTGTGCGAATAAGAAAATCACTTCCGAGAGGAAAAATTATTATCCGTAACATGACCTTCCCCCTCCCCGATATGCCGGTATCCTCCTCACACCCAAGTTTCCGAGCATGAATTGCCTTTCTACTCCCATTGGCGGTGGCGCATCAAGGAGGGGACCCGAGTGAATTGGCGGAACTGGGTACTGCACGGTATGATACATCTCGATTCCCCCTCTACTTATGTGAGGGGTTCTGCCCCTCACCGCACCGCCCATCTTTTGTCCATCGGTTCTTCAGCGTTAACCTATTCATGTCTCTTTCCTTTCCACCGACACTTGGACTCGCTGTTTTGCTGAAAATGGGTGGGCGTTTATCGTTACCTGAGCCTGTCCTCCCCAGCGCACTTGGGTACCCTCACTGACCGCGTGATATGATGCTTCCGTAAGAACCGTCCGTTAAAACTTTTGGCGTTTCCAGTCCAATCGGCAACCTAAAACACTAACCGGATTATTTTTGGGTGGGTAGTGACCACATCTGTTGCTGCAATCCTGCTTTAAACCGTTTCTGTCAGGGCCGCGAACGGTACGGTTTGCCCACGAGAATTATAGTCTTGAATCCTCTCCGGTGAGCCCTAGCATCCAGTCCGGCCGGCTTGGAGTGCGGCCGGACTGACCCAGGATTCTTCAAGGACCGAGGAAAAGCGGTTTTTCAAAATCAAAGCTGGGCCTGGCCTTGGTGACCTGCAGGCTGTTGTCTCAAGGGATCATTCGTCTCATTGCTAGGAAGTATTTTATTATTCAACAGACCCAATTGATCATAACAAAATCATTCCGTTAATACACATTCTGCGGGGGTGGTTTTAGAGTTGTGAAGGATGGTATAACATGTCTGGAGGTAGGACGGTATAAGGACTGGTTGGATGTGGGTGTCATGGTGGTAGATCGGTAAATGAGAAGTTTGTCTTAAGCGAAATCAAAATAGTCTTATATGGCATCATACCCAGTTTCAGTTTCTATGATTGTGGACTATTCCGTACTTCACTACATCATACTTGAAAACCACCCATATCGTATTGCAAGTATCATAGTAAAGTCCGACAACCTAAAAGAGAGAAAAGGGAAGTAGAGATTGAGGTGATATATGTCTATAATCCCGGTCACCGTGCTTCAATCTCCCAGACTCTAAAACTCCTATATTATCGTGGATATTATGTAGGAAAAGAAAGAGGAAAGGGGTAGGGAGTGTTGGACGGAAACCTTTCTTGGCTGCTCACCGCATATTTTTCCCTTATCGCAAGGACTTCACAACCCTAACCCTCTTGACCTATATCAACCACTCCGACGCCTCTATGTTTGACTACCAGTTAGTCCCACACATCAAACGACACCTGCGACAACTCCATTTGAAGGCCTTACTCCTATCATATGGAAACACCGAATATCCTCGGTCCTACTCCAAACCTTATCCTCGGTCAGAACATACCCTCTGTCGAATCCTCTCATCCTCCTCAGCTGAAGTAGTAAAATGGGCGGCAGTGAAATTGAACATGATGGAAAACATGGCATACGCTGGAAGTATGTGGAAGTGGATCAGGATGATCCAGAGAAGGATAAAAGGCTGACTGGTTTCCCTTTGTTAGTTGTTTTCGTTTATTACCCAATCCGTCTCTCTCTTTCCTCTGTTACCTGTATTTGGATCAAATCAGTCTTTCCGTTTCTTTCCATTCCCTATTTTCTTCGTGAGAATATTTCTCCGGTTAGGATATTCAAATTCGATCCTTGCATCTTTGTCCGGCCATTCAATTTGAGTCAACAGTGTCCAAATCGCTGCCGTAAACCTTGTTGTTGAAAAGGGAGGAAAGCAAAAGATAAAATAAAATAACAAGGGAAAGTTTGTCGGTGAGGAGGAAGTTGAATGATCACCCCAACGCTAACCGGGAAGCCACGAAACCTCGATGCTTACATCAGAGGACGTAAAGGGACGAGGAACTTTTTTGAAAAACTAATAGACAGAGAACAAGGTATATAAATATGGGCAAAACCAGTAGCCAGTAAGCATTAAGAAGAGGTATCGACACAGCTTGCTTATCCCCTTTTGGAAGTGCAAATTATATCACCAACCATTCGTACTACCGGTTCCCTTCCGTTTCCTCAGTTGTCCTTGTGTCCAGAGGGGCGTTCAAGAGAAGTCATTGTTTCCCCTTCCACACACCCACCTCCTTTCCATTTCCCTAGACCTTATTGAACTTCTGTTTGGAAGCCTTCACCTACACTTTGAATTCTCTGTTGTCCTGTTTCTCCGTCACGCTTTCCGCTGCCAATGAGGGGCTTGCGCTCATGTTCGCACTTGACCACAGTAAGTGCGGAGTTAATTTCGTTAAAGTCGTGCAGCTCTTGCCTACGCTTATCCTCGTAGAACTTTAGCCAGCCTCTCAATCTTATCGACAAGGGTTCTAGTAATTCGGTTAGCACATCTTGTAAACAAGAAACCAGGATATTTCGGGGGTATGAAGAGGTGGACCAGTAACCACTTTAGCCAGCTACCAGAATGTCTCTGAAGCGGGGCTGAAGGGGAAGGAAATGCTCGTCTATGTGGTTTTAGATAAGAACCATTATCATACAACCAGGATGTGAGTGTCGGGTATGATAGTCGAGCAGCCTGTTGTCTTACAATGCTACCGGGTTCTTTTGCCCCCACAACTGCCATCCTTCACCGCTGATAATTTAGAAACCCAAGTCCACTTAGTCGGCAGTTTGAAATTTCCTGCTTGACCAGTGTGTCCCTTCTTGTTGAGTAAAAATCTTGTGGCGGCCAAACTTTCAACAGCCCCCACCGATCAAGGAGACAAATATCGGGGGGAAGAGGGCTGAGAGACTGTCCCATTCTCTCTCTCCCCGATTGGCACTAAGTAGAGAGTTGTAGCCACTTGTTCTGTTTTTATTTTGCAGGTCAGAGTAATAAGGTTTAATATAGTTAGGAAGGCTGACAGGTGTGTAATCGTGCTCCTTTTTCCAGCAGTTGTTCAATCAACAAACCCCAGGGATGGAAACAGACGGAGAGCTCCAAAAACATTCCGCCTTAGAGCCTAACATGCAATGCTTTCTCCGCTCCTCCAAAGACTACTCCAGCGATAGCATAAAATGGTATAAGGCCATTTAGCAACTAGAGTCGCCTAAAATCGAACACAAAATTCTGGCCGTCGAGGTGCCCGGAAAACAGAGAGGGGATATTTAATATTGATACTGGGGAAAGGAGGACTGTCCTATCGTTGTCCCTACCTGGTCCGCTCAATTGGGAATATTATTTACGAACATATCATACTAGAACATATGACTAGTTTTAGTATCCACGCTACTCAAATTGTCGATTCTGAAGGGTCTCGGTTTAAGGTTCATTCTCTCTCTCCCCTTCAAGCTTTGCCTATGACCATTACGAAAAGGAACTCTGAATGGTAATTTAATAGTTATGGTTTGTGATAGTGTAATGATCTAATTTTTTTGCGCCAGACAACTATATAAATTTGAGTGGGGGCAAAGAGGCGGGAATAGAATTGCGAAAAAGAGCAGCATCCAGAGATCCCCATGCTATATGCCAACAAGAAAGCGTAGAAGAGAGACAAACCCCACTTTTGAGACCTTCCACTCTAAAAATATTCGTATACATTTGAGTAGAAAACAAAAGCCAAAATATAATTGAGAAAAGAGCTGCTGCCTACGTATCTCCATGCTATGCCACAACAAAAAAAAAACTAAATCATATGAGGGAGTTGCCAGCCCCACGTTTGAAAGTTACCAATTCTTGCATGTTCTATAGTACATGCAATAAAAAGTCCCAAGGAAAAGAAACTAAAATCTAAGGTTGTAAATAGTCCAAAAACGGCTAGCATCCCCGCACAGTGCAGTGTTACAGAAACTATGAAAGTGACAGGAGCATCTACTCAAATAGCAGTCAAAGCGATCGATTGCGCTATGCCAACACCCATTCGCCCCATCCGATTCGAGGCCACCATCCAGGGCAGAGGGGCCAATCAGATAGGAAAATATCAGACAAATATGATTGGGATTACATAGAGAATAGCAAATCCCAATATCATGGGATGTCGTGTGTAAGGGCAGATTCGAAAATTCAATCATAAGCAGAGACACTTGGAGTAAAATCATGTGGCCCACTCCGTCGAATAAGAAGGAGACACCGAAGGCAATAAGCAGGTTAACTTCTGAGATTGCTGCATTGAGGTATTTTGCAGAATTGCGAAGATCATCTAGGATTGAAACACCGTAGAAAACATCTGCACCACTACCCAATGCCTGACAAAGCCATGCGATCAGCAAAGTTGTAAACTAGTAAACGTAGCCAAGATATTAAATGTAAACTCACTGGTAAGTTGTTGTTAGTGACAGACACGATCATGATCGAGCAGATCATGGGAGTCACGCTCCATCTTGAGACGGTCAGTAGTACCCCATGATCGAATGATCGAGTGATCGGGTATGGTAACTGCTTGAACACAGTGACCACTCCAGCCCTATCGAGTGTAGGTATGGCGCGATCAATCATAATCGAGTTGATCTTGGAGGTTCTGCTCGATCATGATATGATCATGTCCATTCCTAGCTGTTGTGCCAACATTGCGCCAGCAGCAATTATAAACCCAAAACGTTATTCATGTTTGGTCACAAATCTGATCCAGAGAACCCAAAAATCTGGTCCGTCTGTCTTCGGTTACGGACTGGAGGGCCTTGTAGGTGTCCCATGAGGTGGAATAAGCCAGGTTATTGCGAGTGACTGCAGGTGGCTGCCGGGCCCTACAGATGACGACGGGACCCTCTGAGATGGGTGTCCTTCTACGGGATGGCCGTTGTGCCATAAGGTCCGAGACACAACATCCAGGACGCGCAGGGTGGGAGTCCCGTAAGTGCCTACAGGAAGTGACCCTAGGCAGCCAGCCCGCCCGACTCTGGCTACGGCTGGACTGACCCAGGCTATTTCAGTGACGGGCTAGCAGAAATTTGGGAAAGAGGTTTTCCAAAACCAAAGCAAGACTTGGCCTAGGAATCTGACGGCTTTGACATAGGTTGCTGCAATTTTGACCGGGTAGTTGCCTAGGCCGGGCTCCGGCTGCCATAAGTAATTTCGGCCGGAATGATCCAGACTCTTTAAACCCGTGTCCGGGCCGGCCAGACCACCGACCCCTAATCCTGCCGAGCCGTTTAGGGTTATTGACTAATTCAAGTCGTGTTGCTCTCAAGCTCGGAAGTGGTTCTGGCTTCGAGGAGAGTGTGATTTTCACCCACCATCCGGTGTAATATGTTCCCACAAATTGCCCTACTCGGCTGACGTTAGTATCCTCCAAGGAAGGGGAGCCCCGCACCGAGGAAGCAAATAAAAGCTTACCAGTTGGTTGGATTTGATAAACGGCAGATCCTTCCTCCACATCTGGAGTGCCTCGAATCCTGATGGTCTCTCCTCACTTGTTCAATGACGACAGAGGCCACCTAAGACTATGGAGTCTTAAGAAGGAACAGTAGTCCAACTCCTTGCACCAAGCCAATTACCTCTCTAACGAGAAGAATGAAGGGCCGCTGTCAGTCGTATTTACTAGTCGAGAAGATAACTAGAATAGAAGCAAACTGAAATACCGAGGATAGTAACTCACCCAAGAGGATTGGCAAAACGTATGGGGATAAGATACCCAATTTAAGAGATATCTGTGTCAGGGAGCCACTATAAAGGCCAGGGCTAAATAGCCAATGTTTGAATCCATGCTTAAGAAATTTCAATACTCCTTTGAGACCTGGTGGTGCGAGATCATTGATGTAAAATGCCACGAAGACCGCAACAATACCTGCAGATATCCGACTTAGGAATCTGCCAATGCTGATAAGGGCAGCACCAGCACAACGGCCCCCTAGGCGCCCCGGAGTCCGACCGGGAGGTACATTTGACAGTGAGCGTCCAGTCCATCCGTCGTTAAGTGCGTACCGGACGGACGGCAGTGCATAGGTGGATGCCCGCGACGAACGGGCATCTTGGTCTTAGCCGTCCAGACCACTGCCCGGGACGGACGGCCGGGCCCTGCAGGTAATGGCCGGGCCCTGCAAATAATGACCAGGACCTGCAAATAACCGCCGGAAAATGTCATTTTTTCTAAGACTGCGGGGCCCTGGCGTCAACCCTTTGGACGGCCGTCTTTATGAAAGACGGACGCCACGCCCTGCCCGGGGCGGTTGGGAACACTGACAGTTGAGGATCTTTTAACGGGTGATGGCTTTTACACCTAGGTTGCGATTTGGTAGCCAAAAAGACATCCGATAGCAAGGAGACTAGGGGCAAGACCTTGATAAATTATGTTATTATCTCTTGTTACAAAGTATGTCAGGCAAAAGACTCGGGAAACAGTTCACCAAGCCAGAGATAAATGAATGAACAAACAAGAGGCTTAGACGAAAAAACGGTGACTTTAGTCTACTTGTAGGCTCACGGTAACTCTCCCAGCCAGCAACCAGAGTTTGTATAGAAGTATGCCAAAATGGCGATTGTTGTGCAAAGCTCTATCGGTGGGGATTTAGTGAACATACCAAATATACGGCATCGAGGCCCAAGTTGTCCCAAATTGCCCTCTGAGGGGCAATCAATTAGGACGAGTGAAGAGTATCCAAGACCAAACTTTATACTCGAATTAGTTTGAAGTCTGTATCAAGCTCCAGCGGAGAATAAGGGTCACTACAACAATAACAGAGTGTGGATAAATTATATGGCATGCATCAATGTGCGAAAGGGGGCTGAAATTAGATTGAATTAGAGAACGAGGGGAATGAAGAAATTAGCTTAATGACCTAACAAGCCAAGGAGTATTTTTTAACAAGTGAACTTACAGGAAATGTACTAAGTGGAGAAGGTGGTTCTATAGAAGCAAGGTGTTGAGGAAAAAAGGTGGTGGTTTGGCGTGGAGAGATGTATGGGGAAGGAGGATGGAAAGGATGGTGAGAAGGACGGGAAGGAGGATGGAAAGTAGGATGGGGAGGAGGGTTGGAGGAAGAGTAGTGAGAAAACGAACTCGGGTCCAGAAAAGAAAAGAAAAGAAATAGGGGGAAAATTAATTTGGGTATTGCTCGTATCAATAGGTTCTTGCTTGTAAAGGAAAAGGGTGCTCACTCAGTGTATTTCACTGGTACACTCGCACTTACTCGGTCTCGTTCGTATTTCGCACTTCTCGATGACGTAGTTTCAATTCCGTTATCGACAGATATGATACAAGTATGAATGGTGGAGAAACTTCTCCCTATGATTGCACAGAAAACTTTCCTTCCCTCCTTCAAACAAACCCTATAACAACCCTATCTAAACTCCACGTAAAAAAAACTAAGAACACCAAAATCCACAGACCAGATTTTGGGCCTCACAGTACGAAGGAGTGCGCCTCGTGGACTTATGATACCTCAATGTTTACCTACTACCACAACACCCTTATGTAGCTTTGAAACTATAACCAGAGCTGTGAGAGCAATCAAACCACCTTATCGCCCTACTATCCTACGGTACAATTTATTCCTGCACAAGAATACCTCACAGTGAAAAATCTCAAAACCTATTACCGGCACCAGATTATCATCAGAAATTTGACCAGTCAGCCTACGATAAGTTTGGTTTAGAGGTTAATAAATTAGATTCGCGTGCACCCGTTAATGAGATCCAACATATCCCGGCGGGCAGACCATATACAGCCAGGGAAGCCCCCATTCTCAGGGCCTCTAGTGTCTAAGTCCGCAGACTTTGCTGTCTCAGAACCGTGCTGCACCCTGTACGAGTATGATTACCCCCGCATCCTAGTATATCTCCAAACAGGAAATTCTGGGTAAAAACTCCATGACTTCCTGATGATACCATTAAATTTTCAGCTACGCCCTCACTCCATACCGGTACCCAGAGTGGGTGAGCGGACAAGATTTAAATAAAGAATTTCCGAACTGCATAGATTAATCCTAAAGCGATTCGATTTGGTGAGCAAGTACTATCATCTTTTAAATGTTTTTAAGAACATTTTTTATATATCTTATGCCAACTAAAGTTAGCAGATTTTCTTGCCATGAGTGGTTCACACACAAGTAACATAATTGGTGGTGCTATGGATCACCACCTGTCTCTGGATCAGAGCTTTTTGTAGGAAATCTTTAACAAAGATTTGAATAACTCAACAATGCTTTCTCCTTTCACATTTATCTTGTTCCTACAATAAATATCAAAGACTATTATTCCATGAATGCAATAATATTTAAAATATGTACAGTTCTGACCTTGTTATTAATCTCTCTAAGTATCGTAGGCAATGTAAATGATTTTTTTATCAAAAAAAAAAAAACCAATAGTCCATAAACTAGAAACAATACAATCCGAAATATTTGATATGGCGCCCTTTCAGGAAATTAAATTTGGCCTGTTTGACCCTGTCCAACACAGGACAGTTCACATCGATTTGCACAGTCTCCCAGCTCAAGGATGCTCCAAATAAAGTGTCAGTGAGGAACCACTTGCAGTTAAAAAAACAAAAATCCTGGAGAAAAAATAATATTTCTTTGTATTTGCGGGATTAGATTTGGGAAAGGTGACAGGTAGTCTAGAATTCATACGGCAGTTACAACTCGATTGCTGCCATCTACCCTGCGGCCTGTGCAGCAATTCAGGTCTTATCCATGAATTCGTGATGCCATGTTACGCTAAAATGTAGATTCTTTCCAAATGATTATGCAACAGTGATCTGTGAAAACCATAGTGCGTTGCAGCTCCGGCTCCCTGTATTTGCAAAATAGCTCAGTCCTCCACCCTATTAACACACCCTTCCTGAGCGCCCGAGACATTAAGAACATTGATCCCAAGCGGCCAGTGCGTCCGGCTTTGAGTACGGCCGGACTGACCCAGGCTTTTTCGGGGACGGCCAGGCCGGACTGTGGGGAAGCAGCTTTTCCAAACCAAATCAGGGCCGGCATAGGTCACCTGCAGGCCGATGTTTCAGGAGATCACTTGTTTCATTACTAATAAATGTTTTATTATTCAACATCAGAAAGTCACTCGGTTAATATATATTCACCGAAGCTAGTTAGAAAGTTGTGTGAACAATGGTATAGAGTGTCTTGAGGTTAGAGAGTATATTTGGATATCATGGTGGTTCATCGGTGGATGACATTGATTTGTCTTAAGCGAGATATAGCGCCGGTGGTATGTTGCTACTATTATCCTATTCCGAGTGATTTAAAATGGAAAGACTGCAGGCGGTCAATAGATATAGTATAGTATCTCCATATTACCTGGGCACCAGGCGGCATTGCCTGGGCATCTGGCGGCTTTGACCTGCGTTGCGCCAAGACTCGACTGGGCGATTGCCTGGGCGCAACGGTCTTTGGCGGCCACTGAGAATTTGGACCAGACTGACCCAGGTGTTTCAAAACCAAGGCCGGACTGACAGGACTGCCGACCCGTGGCCCAGACCACGGTCCAGACTAGCCGCTTAGGATCACTGATTATGAAAAGTAAATCGAAGCAGAGAACCCAAGCAGCCAGTGCATGTGACTTTGGGTACGGCCAGACTGATTGAGTCCGTTTCAAGGACAGCCTGGCTGGGCTACTGGAAAGAGACTTTACAAAATCCAAGCCCAATGCGGCCCAAATGTCTAGCTGCTTTGCCTGGGCATCTGGCGACTTTACATGGGCATCTGGAGACTTTGAATCAGCACCTGGCAGCCTTAACTTAGCTTGCTCAAAGATTTGACTGTGTGGTTGCCGGCAAACAGCATGGTTTTGCATCCGTGACCCGCACATGGCATTTAATTGCCTGAAGCGAAATAAAAGATTGCCTTTTGATAGCTTCCAACTTGTTAGCGACTCAGTTGTAACCTTCCTACTGGCTGCTTATTTCTTCTCTTAGTTGTAATAAAGTGTTACGAACATGGCTTGGCATGGAAAAGGGTTTCACATGATGCATGATTATGAGTCATAGGATTGTTAATTGTTTTGCGCATATGACACATTTGAGTCATATGATGGGATGGATTGATAGGTTTTGCACATGACTCGAATATGAGTCATAGGAAGTGTGCCTGGCAAGTATGCCTTATGAGTGTGCCTTGCAGGTATGCCTTGCACATATGATTTATGTTTAGCACATGACCTTGCTATGAGGTCATGGGTTTTGTGCATGTGACTTGTTCACGTCATATAACTTGTTTATTGTGTTATGATTGGTTTATGAGTTTTCACACATGACCTTGCTACAAGGTCATGGGTTTTGAGCATGTGACCACTTTGGTCATATGATTAGTTTGTTATGATTTGGTTTTGCACATGTGACTACTTTGAGTCACATGACTACAGGTAGGAAGAATACTATATACGGTAAATGTCTCATCTCCCATTAATGTTTGCAAAAATCCCCTCAAATGCCACGGTATCCCCAAATACTACAGGAATATATTATGTAAGTTCTACTACGTAAATAAAATACAAATTAGGTTTCTGATTATAAATTATTAACTTAGTCTTGGCAGTTGTAATAGGGAATTGGCAGAATATTAGAAGAAATATTTTCTACTTCACTATTTTTTTTTCTCACACTCAACTTAGTTTTTCCCTACAAACTTCCTCCCCTTCCGCTACTTCATCTTTTCAGCCAATCTACATCTGCCCTTATTCCCCACTTTTGCTCCTACTGCCGCATCTCTCTCTCTGTTAGGCGGAGACAACTTGATACACTTCAAAGTTGTCTAGGCCAATCAAGATTCGTTTCTGTAGACGGAGATTGTTTAGGAAGGCTCGGACTTTGCTCGTTTCGTTTATGACTAGTAGCAGCGAAGTAACATAGGTAAAGTAGGGTAGAATCGTAAGAACAATATTATATTGTTAAGGTATCTTCACCATTGCTTGATGATGTCTAAAGCATGGGAGGCACTTCGATATTTATATTCCGCGTATGAGTGTTCGCGGACTACATCCATTTATCATACATCTATGTACTTCTTCAATCGTATTTCGCAACATCAAGTTTTCTTCCAAGGTGCGAACACCTGTGGACCCTGAAAACCATCACACCGTCTTCGCTAATTACGATATTTCTTCTTTGGAAACGTACTGTTCCCAATAGTAATATGCCGATTAGCAGAGTCTTTAGACTTATGGCCTGGTTCTTAAGTCAAACTGAGTTGGCTCCAATTGTCTTCACCCTTGATAAAATGATCAGTCTTATCGATGGCTATATCTGCAAAGGTGGTCGTCATTACAACCATCGTAGGTCATTTGACTCCGATCCTTTGTAACTCCATACCCAATCGATAGATTTTCTTTAAATGACTTCCTATTAACTTGCAGGAAGCCACTCCACTAGACTGGTAATTAATCCCTCGGTCGACAACCCTTGCTTGCTCTCTGGGTAGCAGGTTTCAGTAACCATTGTAGTATTGAAAATCACCTCATAGCTACAACGTGTTCCGAAACTCAGTTGCAACACTTCGTGAAGTTTGTTGGCTTCTTTGGTAGTATCTTTTGGAGTTCTAGACTCTTCTGGTGTATGTAAATGTATTGGTCTCTAGTAGAGATCCTTTACCATTTGATACCATCTCTTTATGCGAAATCGTCCTGTTACCTACGACTCATGCCAAAGGTGTCATGTCTTTGACGCCAGGTAACTCTCTGAGTATCTGACAGAATTACTCTGTTCCACTTCCCAGGCCTAGCCGAATGTCCCCTCTCATATATCCTGCAAACAGAATCCGGTCGGACAGACGGTAACGACGTATATGGTGTTATTCTAACACCTTCAATTCTGTAGTAATATAGTCACAGGATGCAACTGAGATTGATATATATAATGACGCGCGGGCCCCGTAAGGAAGCTGGAGGGGGGTGTAGGAGACCAGAGATTCCGATTCCGAGTAGGGTTACCCTACTTAGGGTGGTTCCTAGGTATCCGGGTCTGGTATTCCTAACACTCTCTGCTCTATCTCGTTTTTTGCTGCTCAGTCTTCACTCTGCCCTTGGCTTTTGGCTTTTTCTGGTCCTTTAGTATTCAGTTTTGCTGGCTTTGGGTGCTGTGCTCTTCCTGGTCTTGGGCGCCATTCTCTGCCCTCTGCTCTGCGCTCTTGGATCTCCTCTTGTCGCTCTCGTTCCTTTGCTCTCCTCTTCTTACTGTCCAGTCTTGGTTCGCCGCTCTTCCCTTTTTGCTCCTCACTCTCCTGCCTCCAGTATTCGCTCGCTGGTACTTCCTCTCTGGAGGTCTTCCTCCACTCTCATCTCCACGATCTTCCCTTATTTCGCTTTTCCTTTAGCTCTTCTCCCGTTGTTCTGGCATTTTGCTCTTTCCTCTTCCTCTCCTGAGACTCTTTGCTCTTCCTGGTCTTTGTCCTGTACTCCGGCCGTTCCTCTTCAGCCTTCACTCTCCACTCATCGCTCGCCTCTCTTTGCTCGCCTCCCTTTGCCCAGCTCTCTCTGCTCCTAGCTCTTCCCTTCTGGCTCTGGCTCTCCCTCCTTGAGCTTTTGCTCTGCTCTCCTCGCTCACTATTCTTCTCTCTCTCTGGTCTTTAGTCTCCTGCCTTTGGTATTCCCTCTCAGAGCTTCCCTCTCTGGACATCTCCTTCGGCTATCTGCTCTGTGGCCTTCCCTCTTTTTGTGTCTCTCTTGGCCTTTCCTGGCTTGCTCAGGCATTTTGTTCTTCGCTCTTCTTGTCCTTGGGCTTTCTACTCTTTCTAGCCTTTGGCTCTCCGCTTTGTTCTCTCTGCATCTCTTGGCTCTCCAGCTCTTCACTCTCCGGCTCCTCACACTCCAGCTCCTAGCTCTCTGACTCGTCACGCTTTGGCTCCTCTCTCTCTGACTCCTTGCTCTCTGGCTCCTTGCTCTCTGGCTCCTTGCTCTCTAGCGCCACACTCTTTGACTCCTCACTCACTGGCTCCTCGCTCTCTAGCTCCTTGCTCTCTGACTTCTGACTCTCTGGCTTCTGGCTCTCTGGCTTCTCGGTCTCCACTCCAGTTGGCTGGTCTTTCTTTAGTTCCATTTTTGAGACTTGGAGTCTTATCTATTATGTCTGCACTCTCTCAACTTCCTGGTGTACCGGCACTGGGACAACCTTTTCCCAACTTTACCAAAGTACGTGAAGCCACTCTGGATTGGTCAGTTAAAGAAAGGTTCGGCTTTAGAGTTCTTGATCATGATAGTACAAGAGCTATCTATGTTTGTACCACTTAAGGCTACCAGTGGCGAGTGAGAGCACACTATACAAACCAAGAGGATGCTAAAATTGGCGTTCTAGTGACTGAGCATACATGTCTTCCAGGCAATCGTGAAAAAAGAACTTGTGTATCTGGTACCCAAGCATGGCTGCAATGCCATATACCTACATATATAAATATTACACAAGCCACTAAGCCTAGGAAAATTATTGAATATTTGCGTATCCAATTTGGAGAGACCTTGTTATACAAAGCAGTATCTAGATTAAAGAGTCATCTACTAGATGATACACTCGAAGGTGAACAAGAGGGATTCCATCAGCTTCCTCAATATGTTAACTCTGTCTTACAAGCAAATCCAAATACATATATCCGCCTATTATCAGAGGACGCCACTCATCAATTTCTGAGAATCGTTATATATCCTTCTCAGTCTCGGAACTCTTTTCGCTTATGCTGTCGCTTTATTGCTGTAGATGGAACCTTCTTAAAAACCAAGTTTGTGCAAACTCTCCTACTTGCCTTAACGGTTGATGCAAATGGAAAGACATTATTGCTTGCTTGGTCGATTGTGGAAAGTGAGAATGCTTCCTCTTGGGAGTATTTTCTGTCGAATCTCCTACAGGCAATTCCAGAAATGAGTAGTGAGGAAGCGACACTCATGAGCGACCATGATAAATGTTTGGTGAGGGCCTCCAAGAACCTGCCAGCTACCGTTATCCGAGCTTATTGCTGCCAGCACCTCAAGGAGAACCTTGTAACTGCCTATAGAAGAGACTTATCCAACCTCTTTTGGGTTGTTGCAAGGGTACCAAGTATTGAATTATTTGAAGCAGCAATGGTGAAGGTCCAGGAAGTCAAGTCGATGGCTAAGCAGTACTTGTACACTGCTGATCCAACCCTTTGGGCAAAGGCTTTCTTTCTGGAGAAGCGGTATGGCCACGATACTTCCAATATTGTCGAATCAGTTAACAGTACTCTGAAGCTTGATCGTGAGCCATCGATTGTAGAGTTACTAAATGCAATTTGACATAGGCTTATGGGTCAACGCTTTGAACGATATAGAGAGGCTACTGCGACTAGTCCTACCATATTGTATACCAAATTTTGTACTCAACTCTTAGGTCAAAGCAGGATGTGGGCAAGACAAAATATTGCTCTCATGGCAGATGAATGTTACGGACATGTTACCCAGCCAAATGGAGCTGTAAAACTTGTGAGACTTGACTATGAGACTTGCTCTTGTTCTAACTATCAGGAGAATAGCATTCCTTGTGGACATGCTTTAACTTGTATCTTGACTATCGACCAGGTTTGTCTTGCACTTTCATACTTTATCTTATTATTACTGACATCATGACAGCCTGTCTAAAACTACCTTCCTAATAGCTTTTCCATCGCTACCTGGAAATTGAATTACCAGGACAACTTTCTTCCTGTTGATATTACGAATAATGAAGGAAATGGAATACCAGCTGTACCCCATGAGGGAATCATTCCTATTGCTCTACATGTAGAGCCGCCTATTACTTGGAAGCCCCGTGGAAGACCCAGAAAAGAGTGCATTCAAGTTGATGAAGTTCAGCAAAGACAACTGATTTCCAATCAATTAGGTATTTTATCGGATGAGCCTGTAAGTCCTAGACAAAAATTCTCAATATGTGGGGGAATTGGACACAATTCAGTTACTTGTCACCACTCACATGGCTCGTAAATTTCTTCTTGCTAATTTAATTCTCAATTCTGTACTTACATTTTTCGTTCTCTGAATTATATACAATATAAAAGTTTTCTTTACATTAAAATTTTAAAAATTAATTAATTAACCATTAAAAAAACTTACATAATATATTCCCATGGCATTTGAGAGTAACGTGGTATTTGAGGGGAATTTTGCAAACATTAATAGGAGATGAGACCTTTACCGTACTATATAAGGAGGCCGGTATGGCCAAGGAGGATAGATTCTTTACACTTTGCTCTAAGTACTTTTCCTACTTATTACTTGAATGAATATAAAATACCTTTACGATCTTTATTATTATTGCAACCTTTATCGTTATACCAAGGAAAGTCCTTTAAAAAGAAGAGTTAGAGAAAGCTTACGATAGGTGTTCCTGATAGGAGACAAAGGTCTTGTACAATCAGGAACATAGGCAAAGGCCTAGTGCTATTATGAGATAAAGGAAAGAAGAAAGTGAAGAAGAGATGTATTGTTCTCAGTTGCCAAGAACTAACTATCTGAAGAGGGATCATTATATAAAGCATCTTAAATCATATAATATCACTTGTATTTCTTCTCTCCTGCTTTTTCCCTATAGCTCTGGCAGCCTATGGCCAGAACCCTAAGCCCCACCATTTCATCTCCCGGCATCAGTTTAGGCCTTGTTCCAACATTTTATCTATACTACCATAATATCATTGAGTACCCCTGTAAACACAATAAAAGCCAGATCACAAGACCATATTTAGTCAGCCTGTATCAGAGGAAAATGAAATAAAAAAATAAAATAAAATAAAATACAATGAAGTATAAATTTAATAAAGTATAATAAAACAAAAAATATAGTGAGAGCAATATAACTAACCTAATGAAATTATATTTCTTAATAGTATGAGAAATGTGATATAAAATGTAAACTCAAATTAGAGAGTATATCTATTTGGAAAATGTTTCAATTTCTATTATAGAAACTCAGAATCAGCTTCAATTTGATTTACAGTTCTACATATAGTATAGAAATTGTCTTCTTCTAACATAGGGCTTCAAACACCATAGTAACTTGATATACATTTAACATTTATCCTATTTTAAATAGTATTATAGACAAAAATCATATGATTAAATAAAATAATATAGGAGAATAAGTTAAGTTAAGAGTATTAGGAGTACAATAAATGAATATATAAATCAGTTAGTGCAAGAGAATTCTAACTATATCAACTACAAACTCACGAACATAGCGTTAGTTAAATCAATACTAAGAACAGTGGATATCCCTGTAAACATAAGAAAAACAAGATCACATGATTATATTTTGTCAGCATTTACCACCTCAAAATAAAATAAAATAAATTAAATTAAATTAAATTAAATTAAATTAAATTAATACAAAATAATATAAAAATAAAATATAACATAAAATAAGATAAGATAAAAATTAATAAAAATTAATATAGAAAAGAGAGTAATAGAACTAAGTTGATAAAATCTAACACTTTAGATAGTGTAAAAGTAGCAAGGTAAAAGCTAATCTGAGGTTAAGTAATATGACACTGAATACAAACAGACTAAGATTAAAACCGCAATGACAGATATTGTACTAAGACTAAGTATAACTAGAGGTTAAGGGTATAATCCTCAGGTTCTTTAGTGGATGGTAAATACAATAGGCAAATGGAAAAAACTATAACAATCATATTTGAATCATAATCAATAGAAGAAAAGAACTCAATAGTAATGAGACTGACATCAATATGAGAAAGAACTCAATAGTATTAAGACTTCCACAAAGTTATATAAGAGTACAAACAGAATAAATAAATGAAAAGTATACTAACTAATATGATCACAACAACAGGAAGATAGCTGAGGTTGAAAACATATCAATACTCTCAATAAAGCAATGGATTCAAATTCTACGTCTATATACTTTGCCAGAAATACGATTTGGAATGTTGTAGCTCTTGGACTGTGTGGTTCACACATGGGTATGTACTTATAGTAAATATAGCTATTAGGAATTGTTTTTCTGCTCGTACTCAAAACTGATACAACCTCTTCTTAAGCTCTACCCATACATTGTAACGATCCCCTTGCAGATAGTTAGTTCTTGGCAACGGGGAACGATACTTATCTTTTCTTTCTCTTTCTTTCTTTGTCTTACGATAGCTCTAGGCCTGTTCCTATGTAAGCGATGGTACAAGACCCTTGTCTTCTATCAGAAACACCTATCGTAAGCTTTCTCAAACTCGTCTTCGTGACGAGTGCTTTATGGCGTAATGATAACGTTGTAATAAGGATAAAGATCGTAAAGGTGTTTTATATTCGTTAAAGTAATAAGTAGGAAAAGTACTTAGAAAAAAGCATGAAGAACCTATCTTCCTCGGCCGCATTGGTCTCCTTATATAGTGTTCTTCCCGCCTTTAATCATATGACCTAAAGTGGTCACATGTGCGAAACCAAATCATAACAAACTAGTCATGTGACCAAAGTGATCACATACTCAAAACCCATGACCTTATAGCGAGGTCATGTGCAAAACTCATAAACCAATCATAACACAATAAACAAGTCATATGACTCCGCTGAGTCAGATGCGCGAAACCCATGACCTCATAATGAGGTCATGTGCGAAACATAAATCATATGCGCAAGGCTTACCCGCAAGGCACACTCGCAAGGCATACTCGTCAGGCGCATGTCCCATGACTCATATTTGAGCCATGTGCGAAAGCATCACAAATTCCACACATAATGAATCATATCACCCGAATGAGTTATATGCACAAAGCAATAACATACCTGTGACTCATAACCATTTGTCACGTGAAAACCTTTTCCATGCCAAGCCACATTCATGACATTAGCTCCCCTCCTCCTAAGCCTAAGTCCCATCAGGCCTTTTCTCACAGTTTCAATAGTTCCCGGCCTGCCAAGTGCATGGTCCTTCTCAGCTTGTGGAACTTGTCATCTGCCGTCCTCCATCTGACCCTCACCGATTCCAGACTCAGGTTCACCATTTCGATCGTGTGCTGCTGATTGTCATTCAGCTGTTTTAACTCCGTGATCGTTTTGTCGTTTGCCGAAATTGTGGCCTCGGCTTGGCCCAGTTGTTCTCGGAGTCCCCGGATCTGTCTGTGTAGGCTCCTCACGTCCGGTTCCGTGTCTGCTGAGGAGTTTTGGGCCCCTCCCTCTCTGGACCATGTCCTTGCGGCCCATGCCTTTCGGGCATCTTCTCCTTCCAGCTCTTTTCTGCTCCCATCCTTCTGCGGGTAGAATCACGCAGATATTTTCTGTGCCCTGTGCATCCTGCGCCCATTTCTGAAGCATTGTTGCCAATGCTTTAGAATGTGGTCTGGGTGTGGGCCACGCTTTCGACATTGCCTCGGGAACCATCCCGAGCCTTCTTTGTTGCCAAAGTGTATTTGGCAACCGTCATCGTAGCATACCATCCATGACATGGCGTTATGCTGTGCTTGTCTTTCCCTTTCCTTGAGTTCTTCGTCGGTTGGCCCCGTGAATGAGTATTTGGGGCTAGTGGGTGTAGTTTGGCGGGGGCTATCGCCCCAGCCCTCGTGTTGCTGAAATGGCGTGGGAGTCTTTCCCTCACTTGTGTCTTGGTTGAACGTGATTGTCACCGGGGCGGGACTTGCCTGGGTATCGCTGGTGGAAGGTTGAGATGGCATCTTGTGCGTTTTCGAAGTTGTGTGCGAAGTACCAGGTTTTATCGTATTCAGGGGAGTATCCTGTCCACTTCGCTCGGTATTGGAGGTGACCATGGAAGAAGCGGGAATCAACTATTTCGTCGAGCTCATATTCTGGTTCTCCGTCGAGTTCGACCGGAGGGGGAGGAATAAGTGTTAGGGAAGGAAACTTATTGTCGTTGTATAATTCGAGGAGTGAGATGTGGAATGTGTTGTGTATTCGCATTGGGGGGGGAAGGTCGAGTTTATAAGCTCGACTGCCCACTTTTTCCAGTATCCGGAATGGTACTATTTTCTTGTAGTCCAATTTCTTTGATGGTCGCATCGTATGAATGTTGCGTGGTATTAGCCATACCATATCTCCTGGTTGTATGTTCGGATCTGGTCTTCGATGCTTATCGTATTGTTCCTTCTGTCGTTGTTCTGCTTGACTCATTTCATATTGTAATGTTTCGTGTAGTTTCCCCATATCTGTTTTATCCGGTATCACATCATTAATCGTATGATATGTGGTCTGACTTTGTGGATGTTGTCCGTAATTTGTGAAGAAGGGTGTCATGCCAATTGTTTCTTGCTTTCCATTTTTGTATGCGAATTCAGCTATAGATAACAGCTTGTACCAATCATCTTGCTGATAATTGACGTAGGCCCTTAAATATTGTTCGAGTATCGCATTTACCCATTCCGTTTGTCCATCCGTTTATGGGTGGAATGCAGTGCTCATTCTGTTTTGTATTCCCATTTCTCCGGTTACTTTCTTCCATAGTCCCAATGTGAATAGTGTTCCTCGATCGGTAATGATATTCTTTGGGAGCCCGTGAAGTCGAAAGACATCTCAGAAGAATGTTTGTATAAAATCCCTTGTGTTGATGTTTTTTCTAACCGGAATGAAATGACTTATTTTGGTCAGGCGATCCACCACGACCAGGATGCTATCGCAATTTTCCAATGTTGGTAGGTCCGTGATGAAATCCATAGTAATTGTTTCCCATGGTTGTTCGGGGACTTCATTTGATTTTAGTAATCCATATGGTGCGTGTTTAGCCGTTTTCATTCTCTGGCATATGTCGCAGTTTTTGACATATCGTTTGACATCATGGCGCTGTCCTGGCCAATAAAATGACCTCGTGATGAATTCCGTGGTTTTAGCCGTTCCTCCGTGTCCTGCCATTTGGATATCATGGTGTTGTCGTATGATGTCTGTCCTTATCTCCTCTCCTTCCGGGATCCATTGTTTTCCATTGTACCACATATTTCCGTCCTTTCATTGGCATAACCCCAGTGCAATTCCTTTCACCTCTTTTTTTCCTTCTTCCAAGGCTTCTCTTATTGCCTGGATTGTTTTGTCTTTCTCGTTTGCGTTCTCCATTCCTCTTTCCTCCTTTGATGTGAATTGGATAACCTCCATTGCCTCGAAGTAGGTTTTTGGTAATAAGGTTCGTCTTTTTTGTTTGATTCTTTCGTCTTCTTTCGTTGGTGGTTTATCGCTTGCCATCCTCGTGAGAGCATCTGGCTTTCCGCTCTCTTTTCCTGGTCGGTATTCGATTTTGAAGTTGTATTTGCTAAGGTGCTCCATCCATCTTATCTGGCGGTAGTTCAGTTCTTTCGTGGTCATGAAAGGGACCAGGTTCTTGTGGTCAATTAGAACTCGATCTGGATGGTCGTTGTTCGAAATGTATCTCCTCCATTCGTTTAATGATTGAACTATCGCTAATAGTTCTTTGTTTGCAACATCGTAGTTGCACACTGCAGGGGTCATTGTCTTGGATCGGTAAGACACTGGCCTCCATTTTCCATCATCGCATCGTTGCGATAGTATGCCTGAGCATACGTATTTTGACACACCCGTTTCGATCATTGTCTTTCGGTTTGGGTCGAAATGAACCAGTATGAGTGCTGATATTAGATGCGTTCGTATTGCATCATATGCTGTTTGTTCATTTTCTCCCCATTCCCATTTCTTGTCTTCCTTCGTAAGGTTATAGAGTGGTTTTGCAAGCCTGCTAAATCCCTCTATGAACCTTCGATAAATGTTGCAGAATCCGATAAAGCACTGAAGATCTGTTTTGTTGTTTGGTTTAGTCCAATCCCAAATGGCTGCTGTTTTAACTCGGTCAACCTTGACCCCACTTCGATTGATGATAAATCCCAGGTATTCTGTTTCTTCCTTATGGAATTCGCATTTTGTTGGTTTGATCTTCATTCCTAATCATTGTATTGCCGCCATGATGTTGCTGATATCTTTTTGGTGTTGTTGTATGTTTTCTGAGTATATGAGTACATGGTCCAAGTATACGATGCAACATATGTCGAGGTACTTATTAAGCACCTTGTTCATCCATCTCGGGAATGAAGCTGGTGGGTTGGTTAGCCTGAAGGGCATAACCAAGTATTCGAACATTCCGTATCTGGAGGCAAATGTTGTCTTCCATTCTTCTCCTGCCTTTATGCGTATATTGTGGTATGCATCTTTGATGTCGAGTTTAGTGAAATATTTTGCTGATCGTAGTCTGTCCAGTACTTCCCCAATCAAGGGTAGTGGATATCGGTCTTTCTTGGTAACCGAATTGAGGGCCCTGTAGTCCACGCAGAGTCCCATTTTTCCGTCTTTCTTTTTGATGAATAGTATTCGAGATCCACCTGACGCGAAACAGTCTCGGATCCATCCTCTCTTGAGGTTTTGCTCGATATACTTCCTAAGTTCTTCGAGCTCTGCTTCCCCTCGGGGTATAACTTCTTATAGGGAATCTCTTTTGTTTTTCCCATTTTTTCGTCTTTGTCCAGCGGAATTTCGTGGTCGATTCCTGGTCTTCGAGGTGGTAGCTCCGTAGCTTCGTCTTCTTGAAATAGATTTGTGAATTGGTGCTATTCTTTTGGAACCAATTCTTTCCATCCCTTTTTGCTTTGGTATTTCTTGTCCTGGATTCCTAGTTCTGTGCTGATGTTGATTTTTGCTAGAACTGCTTTCTCGTCTTCGTATGTCCATTTGAGAATTCCTGTGGTATCTCCTCTTCGATAGTACCATCCGAAGACCTGTGCTGTGATTTCTTTGATCTCAATTCTTTTTGTTTTATCGAGCTGGCTTTGGTCTGTGCTTCCAAATCCCTTATTTCCTCTTGTGGTTTTTTCCAGTTGATCTACTTCATGCAGATCTTTTTGGTTGATTTTTTCGATTATCAACTGTGCGATTCGATCGCCTTTCTGGATTTGATAGTCCTCTTGAGATAGGTTGGCCAGGACCACTTTGACTTCACCTGTATAGTCGATATCGATGACCCCTGCCATGGTCATGAGTCTATGTTTGACTGCTAGACCACTGCGGGGTGCTATTCGTCCGTAGGTGCCTTCTGGGAGTCCAATGGCTATTCCCATTGCTATCGTTGCATGTCCGTTGGCAGGTATCTTGATTCCTTCGTTGGCATATAGGTCGTGTCCTGCTGCCCCTTTGGAACCCTTGGTAGGCACTTTTGCCTCTTGGTCCAGCCTTTGTATCCGGACTCTCTTATCTTGCTGCATCTCGGCAAACTTTGCATGTAAAGTTTCTTCTTCCGCTTCTCGTATCGGTGTGGAGTAGACTACAGGTGAACTGTTGAGACATCATGTCGCACATAGTTCACTTGTAAACGTCATCTTGTTCTCGTTCCAATTGATCATTGGATTATGCTTCCGTAACCATGGCATCCCTAGGACTATCTTATTGTTCTTCAGATCTGCCACTTGAAAGGGTGAAGTTTCCCTATGGCTGTCAATGTCCATAGGTACTGTCGCCGTATGGGTTATAGGACCCTTAGCGCTAGGCTTTCCATCCGCTAGGTAAACTTGTCTTGCTTTCTTCGCTTGTTTGGTGTGGAGGCCGTATTTGTCGCATATTGCTTTGTCGATAAAGTCTTCAATGGCCCCCGAGTCGAGCATTGCATATATTGTTGTTTCTTCTCTTTCTCTGTTGTATATCTTCGTTTTGATCATCACATGATCTCCATCTTCTTCTCCTGTTTGCGATTGTAGTGCCGCGTAGTAGTTTGCTAATTTGATGGATTTTCCAAGTCCACATCGTGGGTCTCCCAGACCACCGTTTACTGGGGACCCTGGTCGTTTTCCTCTGGTGAATCCTCTGCTATCATCTCCCGGATCTTGCTCCTTTTCTGATTTTGGAAACGGTTATTTCCAGCAGCTCTGTTTCCCTGGTATTCATTGTCCGGTCGGCTTCTGCATTCTGGTATCCGATGCCCTGCTTTTCCTCATCTTAGGCATAATTTCCCATTCATCCTTCTGGCGTATTCTTCCTTAGACAGATTCAGAGCAGGTCCTGTTCTTGACTTGTCTAACTCCCTTGGTTCGCCTGGCGGTAATGCTCGACTTTCTCTTCGAGGTGCTTGCGGTTTGAAAGTGCCGTCCACGTTCCAGGATGATTGGACCACTCTGTGCGCTATAGTATTTTCTGTGTTGCTCCGAACCATGTTTAATTTGCTTTCATTGTCGATTGCCCATCTTGCAAATCGTTCAGCTGTCGTATAGCGCAGGTCAGAGATTCCCCATGCCTCACGGAGTCTCTCACTGCAGTTTCTCAGGAGGATGATGCAGAGAGTCGCATCATCAAACTCAGCCTCGTATTCCAATAGTTGACATTCGTTCCAGTATGCCGAGAACGCTTGTTTTCCTTGCGGGAGCTTCTCTAGCTTTCTTCTTGCAGTTTCTTTGGCGTTCGGATCTCCAAATGTTCGAAGAGTGTCGCCTTGAACTCTTTGTATGTGACCCATTCCCTCTGCTTCCTTCCATCTTGGAAAAGCATGATCGATTGTCCCGCGAGTCCTCTGAGCAGAGATTCCACGTATGGAATCTTGATCTCATCATGTTGTTCTCCGTATCCTTTAACAGCAAAATATCCTTCGCATTGTGCTAAGAATATTCGTAGCTTATCTTCATCTCCTTCGTATGTGTCGGGCTTGTTTGCTTTTAGTCGTTGGACATTTCCTTGTCCTGTATTTCACGTGGCTGCGAGAAATGCCTGAAACTGATTTTCAGTCATTCCAAGTATGCTGGTTCCTGGTGCCGGAGCGACTGGGGCCGGTGGCCCAGGTACTGCGGATCCCGACATTCTCTCAGGTCGTAGAGTTCCGGCAGGAGAGCTATCGACTGGTGTTCCTTTCTCTGGGGTTACTGGGCTTGCTGCTCTCGAGAGTTCTGCGGAGACATGATCTAGGGCGTCACTGAATCCGCATAGATTAAGATTTTGATCGTCGATGTCAATATCTCCTTCCCTGTCTGGGTTGAAGGATGCCCTCTTGTATCGTTTGGCGTCGCACTAGGTGACGCTTTGTAATGTAACAATCCCCTTTCAGGTAGTTAGTTCTTGGCAACGGGGAACAATACTTATCTTTTCTTTCTCTTTCTTTCGTTGTCTTACGATAGCTCTAGGCCTCTGCCTATGTTACCGATAGTACAAGACCCTTGTCTTCTATCAGAAACACCTATTGTAAGCTTTCTCTAACTCGTCTTCGTGACGCGTGCTTCTTGGCGTAATGATAACATTGCAATAAGGATAAAGATCGTAAAGGTGTTTTATATACGTTAAAGTAATAAGTAGGAAAAGCACTTAGAACAAAGCGTGAAGAACCTATCTTCCTCTGCCGCATCGGCCTCCTTATATAGTGTTCTTCCCGCCTTTAATCATGTGACCTAAAGTGGTCACATGTGCGAAACCAAATCACAACAAACTAGTCATGTGACCAAAGTGATCTCATGCTCAAAACCCATGACCTTATAGCGAGGTCATGTGCAAAACTCATAAACTAATCATAACACAATAAACAAGTCATATGACTCGACTGAGTCATATGCGTGAAACCCATGACCTCATAATGAGGTAATGTGCAAAACATAAATCATATGCGCAAGGCTTACCCGCAAGGCACACTCGCAAGGCATACTCGTCAGGCACATGTCCCATGACTCATATTTGAGCCATGTGCGATAGCATCACAAATCCCACACATAATGAATCATATAACCCGAACGACTTATATGCGTAAAACAATAACATACCTGTGACTCATAACCATGTGTCACGTGAAAACCTTTTCCAGCCAAGCCACATTTGTGACATACATGTTCTATAGGATTCAGATTAGGAGAATAAGGGAGATGCTCAAATAAATCAATATTATTAGCGTCTAGCCAATCCATAACACTATAGACTTTGTGAATAGAGACATTGTCTTACTGGAAAAGAAAATTATGAATACCACAAGCTAACATTTAGTGAATAACAGGAATCAAGTATTTTCTCAAAAGTCTAGTATACTGGGTTTTTGTAATTTTAACTTGAGTAATAGAAACTAAAGGTCCTATTTTCTTGTCCCAAAAGGAGCCCCAGACAATTCAGAATATTTTTCTTATTATTTTCCTTTAGATGAACACAATCATTCAACCATTTTTCTCCAGGTTCCCTAAATGCCAAAATGTTGTCTTAGGTCTTTGGATTTTTCTACACTACATTCATCACTCTAAATAATATTTTCAAAGTCATCACTAGTACATTCCCTCTGAGCAAGCACCTAATTGAGTCTCTTGGTGACATGTTCAGGCTTGAGCTGGGACCTTGTAAGCGGTACGGGTACTTAGTTAGTTAGTTTTGTTTTGTTTTAAGTATTTCTTTGATACTTGTTTTGTTTTAAGTATAGTTTGATATTTGGTTTTGTTTTATGTTTTGTTTTAAGTATTGCTTTGATACTTGATTAGTTTTAAGTATCGTTTAATACTTAGTTTTGTTTTATGTTTTGTTTTAAGTATTTCTTTGATACTTAGTTTGTTTTAAGTATCGTTTGATACTTAGTTTTGTTTTATGTTTTGTTTTAAGTATCATTTTGATACATAAGGTGTGTTACTAAAGTGTATCGTTTGATACTCTTGAATAGTTTCTTTCATGCTAGAGATGAACAGATATGTGTATTTAAAGACTGCCTCTTCTACAATGGAAATAGTGGACTTTGACAGACAGTATTTTAATATACTTGGTTGAACAGCTACTTCTTTTTTACTCAGTTCACCCTCCAAACCTTCTTTAGTTCTCAGCTCTCAGTTCCTCTCTGGTAGAGCAGGCCACCTGCTAACTATCATACCCATTATCGATAATGTGATTAGTACCTTGTAAACATCTTACATTTTTTTAACCTCAGCATGTAGTTAAGAACCTGTCTCCGGAATTAGGCCTGATTAACCTATCGATATCTACCTCAGAATACTAGCAGAGAGAAGTGGCAAAATCATGGTATATTCAGCTTCATCTCAAAACCAATATCGAGTCCTTAATAACTAGGAGTAGGTAGCATATCTCAAGAAAAGACCTCACAAGAAAGAAACAACCCTGATGCTCTGCTAAGAAGCCTGGAGAACCTGCAAACACAAAAGCCCCACAACTACCAGGAGAATTCCCACCGATTCTATCAAAGAGGCTTACCATTAAACCACCGAAAGACCCAGAAACCAGTAGAGAATCAGATATGGCCAGTACTACAGGAGAGCTTTTGGGAGAAGGAAAGTCTCAGGCACAGCGTGAAGAAGAGGAAGAACCTGAAATACCTGAATGTCCGAAGTACAAGGTCCACCTCCAGGCGAAGTTTATACAAGAAGGAAAAGACCTCAAGCCTAAATCCTTTGACTGATGGGCAACTGAACTCACACACTACTGTCTCTTACAAAATGTAGACATGGATAACCCTACATTGTATCTGTCACGAATGTGGCTTAGCGAGGAAAGGGTTTTCACGTGACGCATAGCTATGAGTTACAGGTACATTATTGTTTCACACATATGACTCATTAGGGTCATATGATTTGTTATGTGTGGGATTTGTGATGCTTTCGCACATGGCTCAAGTATGAGTCATGAGACGTGCGCTTGACAAGTATGCCTTGTGAGTATGCCTTGCGGATAAGCCTTGCGCATATGATTTATGTTTTGCACATGACCTTATTATGTGGTCATGCGTTTCGCGCATATGACTCAGTCGAGTCATATGACTTGTTTATTGCATTATGATTGGTTTATGAGTTTTGTACATGACCTCGCTATAAGGTTATGGGTTTTGAGCATGTGATCACTTTGGTCACATGATTAGTTTGTTATGATTTGGTTTCGCACATGTGACCACTTTAGGTCACATGACTACGGGCGGGAAGAATACTATATAAGGAGGCCCATGCGGCTGAGGAAGATAGGTTCTTCACGCTTTGTTCCAAGTACTTTTCCTACTTATTACTTTAACGAATATAAAACACCTTTACGATCTTTATCTTTATTGCAACATTACCATTACGCCAAGAAGTGCTCGTCATGGAGACGAGTTAGAGAAAGCTTACGATAGGCGTTTCTGATAGAAGACAAAGGTCTCGTACTATCGGTAACGTAGGCAGAGACCTAGAGCTATCGTAAGACAAAGAAAGAAGGAGGCAGAAACGATGAGTATCGTTCCCCGTCGCCAAGAACTAACTACTCATAGAGGGATCGTTACAGTATCAGTTCTTTGGATCATTCTACGAAGGAAAGACAACTTACATATACCATCAATGCTATAAGATATATGTCGGAAATGTAAGAATGAGAGGATCCACTGTTCTAGTAATGGGGGCTCCCTCTGGGAAGATGGATCCCAAGGTTGTGACCGTACCCAAATGAATTCTTCTGCAAAAGTGAACAAATATCATAAAGGTTAAAATTCTCAACAGTTGTCACGAATGTGGCTTGGCATGAAAAAGGTTTTCACGTGACACATGGTTATGAGTCACAGGTATGTTATTGTTTCACACATATGACTCATTCGAGTCATATGATTTGTTATGTGTGGGATTTGTGATGCTTTCGCACCTTGCTCAAATATAAGTCATTGTACGTGCGCCTGGCGACCATGCCTTGCCATTGTGTCTTACGGGTAAGGCTTGCACATATGATTTTTCTTTTGCACATGACCTCGTTATGAGGTCATGGGTTTCATGCATATGGCTCAGTCGAGTCATATGACTTGTTCATTGCGTTATGATTGGTTTATGAGTTTTTGTACATGACCTCGCTATGAGGTCATGGGTTTTGAGCAGGTGACCACTTTGGTCACATGACTAGTTTGTTATGATTTGGTTTCGTAGATGTGACCACTTTGGGTCACATAACTATGGGCGAGAAGAATACTATATAAGGAGGCCAATGTGGCAGAGGAGGATAGGTTCTTCACGCTTTGTTCTAAGTACCTTTCCTACTTATTACTTTAATGAATATAAAACACCTTTACGATCTTTATCTTTATTGCAACATTATCGTTACGCCAAGGAAAGCACTTCATGAACAAGAGTTAGAGAAAGCTTACGATATGCGTTCCCGATAAATGACAGAGGTCTTGTACTATCGGTAACGTAGGCAGAGGCCTAGCAGTATTGTAAGACGAAAAAAGGAGAAGAAAGAGAAGAGAAGTATCATTCCCTGTCGTCAAGAACTAACCATCCAAGGAGGAATCATTACAACAGTAGAGTTTGAAGAAACAAAACGGTAAAACTTAATATGATTAAGCCATAGCTTTTACTCAATTAAGTCCTGAACTCGAGAGGTAGTTGATTGCCATATTAGAGGAGAACTTGCATATACTTAAGGAGATTTCTTATACTGCCAGTTACTCCCCATCACTACTCTGTATTCGCAAGCACCCAACTCCATTGTGCTGTCTTGCTAACCTCCACAGGTCAGACCAAGGATCCCCAGTAGTGAACTAGACTACTATTGTAGTTTGCTAATACCCACCCGATAGAAGTATTTTCGCCGCTGCATCTACAATGCAACCGTAGGAGTAAAAACTCTTCATATTACCGTCATGTCAGTGGCGAGCTGTCATGCCCGAGTAGATGCGATACCAGCTATAGAACTCTCTATCCCTATATACTTAGTCATCTACAAGCATCCGCAGCCCCTGAACATCTATCTAGTTCTACTCTATTCCATATCAGTTCGGATGATGGCCACGTAGCTCCCCTGATAGACCCCTTCGGATGTTGACTGCCAATAGATGCTACCTACAGTCAACCCTCCTACAAACACGTCTTATTGTGACCTTAGACTAGTGTCTCAGAGTCCCTAATGATTCTCCAATACTATTACACTTTTGGGGCAACAGACTTCGGTTACCTTGCCTACTAGCCTTTAGTAACCTCAGATCCTACCTTAGACTTCAAAGTAGTATTACTCTATCAGTTCTGGTCCGTTTTACACGAAACTACCTGGATAGCATTCTCTAGGTCCGCTCCCACCCCCTCATATATCCTGCGGACAGCTCCCGGTCGGACGGATGGTAGGAACCTATATTGTGTTACAGGCGCATCTCTACCTGAAGACATTTACTAGGCTTACAGCAACTCTCCAGGCTGTAGCCCATGAAGCCAGGGACTTATAGCGGGGCCGGAGGGGGGCATTAGCCACCACACCTGCAAGTTACAGCTTATTTGGAGCTTAAATGATTGTACCGGAGTGATCTGCACAACCTGAGATTCGAACACCCGATATAGTTTCGCATGACAAACAATCTAGTAACTTTCCCCAAAGTTCTGCGTAATAAGTTACTTTCAAGGAAGGGTAACTTGGCTCCATAACAGGGTAACCCATAGCCCAAGGCAGGGTAACTTTAGTTCAAAGGTAGGATAACTTTAGTTCAAAGGTAGGGTAACTTTAGTTCAAAGGTAGAGTAACTCTCAAATTGACTACTTAAGTTACCCTACTGAGTAGGGTAACTACTGCTCCTTACTAGTACAGTCGTGTCTATAAAGTCTTCATACTCCGGCGGTGCAACCACTCAACCACAACACCTCTCCATGAAAAATTGAAAAAGAATTCAAACAACTCAATTAAGAAAAGTATATGAATAGAACTAATAAGCCTTAAGAAAATATTATTACCACTTTGTATGACCACCATCTTATTGTTAATCACCGGTGCATACCGATGATCTGGCTACAGTATTTGTGGCAAGGTGTTCACTAGGGAGACATGTCTGGTCGTTTGGCAATAGTGAGACTTGTGGCAAGGTGGTACAATCACCTGAAAGAGGAGGAATGTGCGCAGGCAAGTGACAATAGAGAAAGTGAGAACTGAGCACGATGTATTGGTGATGTGATTGCGGTAGTAGACATTGTAAGGTTTTGGAAAGGACAGTGTGGAAGTTATGTAAAATGGTAGACATGATGTAATAGTGTCAGAACAGAAACAGATAGTGAGTACAGTTATTTGTACTTAAGGGCAGCCATGGCTCCAGATGTTTTGAGAATGATGAGCGGCAATACAGGATCAGATTCTATCCTAATTATTATTTTTCATCAGGTTATGAGCCTGAGAAGCACAGAGGAACTGATCAAGCAGGAACCACCAGAATAGTCATTCGATTACGCAAAACACGTTGTGTGGAAATCAGGACAACTATGTCAGCCGTGACTAGTGGTACTATAGCCACCCAGGCTAATAGTAGTATGCCGACGACTTCTCTCACTCAGTCCATAAAAATGTTAGAAGGATCGATGGTGACGGGTCAGAGCAACTATAATGCATGGCATTTCAGAATTGTTAGAATTCTGAAGGAAAATAATTTGTTAGCCGCCATAGAGGGAGAAGAGATAAGTGGTCAGAAGGATGATCAGGTGTTTACCATCCTCACACTTAATATCAAAGATACACAAATACTGCATATTCTGAGTACAACAACTGCAAAGGAAGCATGGATGGCATTGCAGGAAGTCCATCAGGTAATCGGTAGCAGTGGACGCATGGTTCTGCTACAGCGGTTGTGGGCCTTAAAGTTGACCAAAGGCGAAGATATGGCTGAACATTTAAACCAGTTTAGATCCTTGGTTAACCAACTGCGCAATTTGTCAGTTGATGGAAAGGGGATTAATGATAGTGAGCTTGTAACTATCTTGACGCTAAGCTTGCCACAATCCTATGAGCCATTGGTAATAGTGGTCCAGTCACGAACAGAAGTTGTTACGTTTAACTTTATAACTGGAAGGCTCCTACAAGAATCAGCACGCCGACATGTAGGACTGGTAAAACAAGAAGGATCTGACAATATGACTGTCTCGTAAACTGCATTTACAGTAAACCGCCCAGGTAGCGAACGACATCTGAGACAGTCTCGGGGAGGATTTCCAGGAAACCGTCGTGGCAGGGGAGGATTTCATACTCTAGGGAGAGGGATCCCCAGTAGTTTGACCTTTGGAAGAGTTGGTCATGTTCCGACAAATGAGGGAGGGGCAGCTCAATCTGGACAGGGACAGCAGAAGGGAAAATGCTTCTATTAGGGAATGGATAGCCATTGGAAAAGGGACTGCTATAAGTGCAAGTCAGAACAGAATTCAAATAGAGAAGGTGGATGTACCTTCCTAGCAACAACGCTCACAAAGACGACTAGAATGGGCTGGGTGATTGATTCTGGAGCCAGCCAACATCTTTGTGGAGAGCGGGACCAGTATGTAAGCTATGAAGAGCTTAAAGGAAAGCGATCAATTACTATCGCTGACGGAAGAATAATTGAGGCGTGCAGGATTGCAAACATTGAGATACCGACAAAGAATGGAATGATGACCTTAACTAAGGTCTGGCATGTACCCAACTTGCATGGGTGTCTGATGTCGGTTTCGTGAATTGTTGATGCAGGTTATGCGGTTGACTTTACAAAGGATGCTTGCTTTGTTACCAAAGGCCACCGGAGAACACAGCTAGGGTTTCGGAGTGGAAGCTTGTATCTCTTAACAGAGGAAGTCCGAAGGCTGGATACTATTCCAGTCATCGTAGCCAAGCTAGGCCTTTCTGGTAATCAGGGATGCAGTACGACGAGGGAGGTCTGGTATGGACGAATGTGCCATTGCACACTTGATGATAATTCTTTCCGATTCATATCAGAACATGTAAAGGATATGAAAGTTGAAGAAAAGAATGTAGACTACAGAGAGTCTCAGATTTGTGGAACCTGTGTCTTGGGACGGCAGCATAAGGAGGCTGCAACAAGCACGAGAGACAAGCCACAAGAAATTCTAATCATTGTCCATTTGGACATATGTGGTCCAATGCAAACGAATAGTTTGAACAGAGAACAGTACATGATCACATTTACAGATGAGACGAGTGGTCGTGTAAGTGTCACGCTTTTGCATTCCAAGGATGGAATGCTTGCAGCTTTCGAGAAGTACCGAAGGCAAGCGGAGAAAGAAAGCGGACAGGAAATCAAAGTGCTACGAACAGATGGGGGTGGAGAGTATGTTAACATCCGCTTCAAGAAGTACTTGGAAGATGCTGAGATTCAGCATATCGTCACCCCACCCTATGGTCCTAGACAGAATGGCCTTGCAGAGCGTATGAATCAGACTCTAATAGAAAATGCACGTTGCATGTTAGAGGATTCTAAGATCGGGAAAAGGTTTTGGGGTCCAGCTGTACTTACAGCTGCCCATGTTTACAATCATTTACCCTCCAGAAGTCATGGAAATCTGTCTCCCATGGAACACTAGATGGGCATGCAGCCAAGTGTCGGTCACATACAAGTTTTTGGTTCTACAACGTGGGTGCACGTACCCAAGAAAAGAAGATGAAAGCTAGATGCAAAGTCAGTAAAATGTATATTGATTTGATATGAGGAAAATAGTGGGTCCAAGGTATACTGGATGTGGGACCCAGAAAAGAAGTCTATTGTCCTCTCCTGCGACGTGATCATTGATGACTCCAGACCATGACAAAATGGTATTTATGCGGAAGAAGCGGTCGCAGAGTTGAAATTGGTTACGCCCATGACTGAGGAATCGCCAGATCCGGACACAAATAGAGACTTTATTCAGATGGAAAGGATCATGCCAGTACGCAATATTGAACCAGTTGACGGCGACATTGGAAGCTCTATTGTGGTGGGAACACTACAGGCTAATGCAAGTATCAGACTGCAGAAGCGCGGTAACATCAGTGTCGCACATGACAGGATTGAAAATCCAGGAGAACAGTTAGGCCTTCGATGGTCAGGACGGAACCATAAGCAAACCCAGTTTTATGGAGAAGAGGCACGGTATGCCTTTCTTAGCTATACTGGTGAGAAGGAGCCACAGAGTTTGGCGGAGGCATTGAACTCTGAGGATAAAGAGAAGTGGGAAGAATCATGGCAATCAGAACTTCAGGCTTTATCCAGAAATGAGACATGGGTAGTAGAACCGCTACCACAGGGACGACAGGTAATAGGCTGTCGTTGGGTATTTCGAAAGAAAGATGATGGATGATTCAAAGCCAGATTAGTAGCTAAGGGATACAGTCAGGAAGCCGGCATTGACTTCCAGGAAACGTTTGCCCCAGTTGCTAAATTCACGACTATTCGATTACTGCTTGCCATGAGTTACGAGAATAATGGGGAAATTCAAGGCATGGATGTGAAGAGTGCATTCTTGAATAGTGAATTGGAAGAGCAAGTCTATATAGAAATACCAGAAGGGGTATTAGTCCAGAGGGAAAAGATCTGTGATTATGAGAGGCCTATTGCATGCTGGTTGGTGAAAGCTATATATGGGTTTAAGCAGTCTCCTAGAGCCTGGTATGGTCGAATTCACAGTTTCTTCTTGAAGAATGGATTTGTGAGAAGCGAACACGATCATAGTCTATTCATCTATTGTGAGCGCAACATTGTCCAGGTGCTTTATGTCAATGACATAGTTTTTACCGCACTAGCTAAGGAGTTAACGGACTGGATTAAGATTAAGCTACAGGCAGAGTTTGAGATGACAGACTTGGGAGAACCTAGGACCTTTTTGGGTCTTGAAGTTCACCGGAACCACGAACTCGGCACGCTGCATTTATCGCAGAGTACGTATATTCAGAGAATACTAGAAGCACATGGAATGGACACGTGCAATCCAGTGACATCACCAGCGGACCCACATGTCCGGCTACAGAAGAGTGATGAGTTTTTTGAGGCAAAAACAGAGGATGGATGGAGATACCAATCAGCAGTTGGATCTTTGATGTATGCTATGTTGGGAACTCAGCCCGACATTGCCTATACAGTATTAAAGATTAGCCAGTACAGTAGCAATCCGAGTAGTACACATTGGACGGCAGTCAAGAGAATTTTCCGTTGCCTCGCCGGAACAGTTAAGTGTGGTTTGGTATATCATGCAGAAGGAATTACAATGGGGTTCACAGATGCTGATTGGGGATCCAGTGAGGATCGTAAGTCAATTGGAGGCTATGTGTTTCTACTGTATGGGACAGCAATCTCATGGAACAGTAAGAAACAAGCCACTGTAGCTCTGTCCTCTACGGAAGCAGAGTACATGGCCTTAACCCAGGCAGTTAAAGAGTCAGTTTGGCTCCAAGGGATATTGGGGGATCTATGAGCCAGAAATCAGACAGAAGGACTACGTAAGATTAATGACAATAATCCGGGAGCGCTGGCCTTAGCTAAAAATCCGGAATTCCACGTAAGAACGAAGTATATTGATATTCAATATCACTTCATTGGACAGCTTGTCGAGGAAGGCAGAATTGAGCTTCGTCACTGTCCTACTAGAAATGAAAAATGACAGCAGACATTTTCACAAAGGCATTGCCGGTACCTACATTTAATCGCCTGAGCCTTGGCCTTGGTTTAATATGCTCAGTTGATACTGTGGGAGAACGAGTGAGAAATGAGGCATGGTGGAATTGGGCAAGATGTGAACAGGTGGCTGTGAAAGGAAAGAGAGGAGGTAGCACCGGTGAGGGGAGGTATTGTTAATCACCAGTGCATACCGATGATCTGGCTACGGTGTTTGTAGTAAGGTGTTCATTAGGGAGACATGTCTGGTCGTTTGGCAATAGTGAGACTTGTGGCAAGGTGGTACAATCACCAGAAAGAGGAGGAATGTGTGCAGGCAAGTGACAATGGAGAAAGTGAGAACTGAGCACTATGTATTGGTTATGTGATTGCGGTAGTAGATGTTGTAAGGTTTTGGAAAGGACAGCGTGGAAGTTATGTAAAATGGTAGACATGATGTAATAGTGTCAGAACAGACACAGATAGTGAGTACGGTTATATGTACTTAAGGGCCACCATGGCCCCAGATGTTTTGAGAATGATGAGTGGCAATACAGGATCAGATTCTATCCCAATTATTATTTTTCATCACATCTGCATCTAGTACAGCCTGTATTCTCTTTGGCATCCTATCAATCCACCCATCCAACTTCTCTTGGAAAATTAAATCCCATTCCTCCTTTGCTGCATGAAATAATTCAGCAGCACTGTGAGGCCTCCTATCCAACCTGGAGAATCGATTTCTGAGAGCTCTTTTGAGCAGAGCCCAAGTGTTCTCAATAGGATTGAGATCTGGTGAGTTGGGTGGCCAAGGCAATTTTTGATAACTACAGTCTGACTGTAATTTTCTGTTTTCCTCACCACCATGCCAGGAGGCATAGTCTACTGCTAGGTAAATGTTGTCAGAAGGTCTATCTAGACCTTCTATAAAAGGGATAAGGTATGGCTGGTGGATTTCAGTTGCATATTGGTGGGAATTGAGGCCAAGTCTGTCTCTTTTACTGGTCCTTTCTTCCTCCCCCCTCTTCCTCACAAGAATTAACTCATTCCTGCCACCCTTCATTATTGCAGCATAGACCCCAATACTAGTCCTCCCAGACTTAAAGCTAGGCTTCAAGTTTTTTTCTTCTAGCTCTTCACTAGGTCTAACTCTGACCTTCCTGCCAGTAGAATTTGGATCATAGATAATGGTGGCTTCATCCACAAAAACAACCCAATTCCATGCACCCCTCCAATTCCTCCTTCTCCTAGCAAATTCCTTTCTCTTCTCCTTCTGTCCTTTCCTCTAAAAAGGTTTTTTTCTAGGTATCAGAAGCTTAAAACCAGCTTCTGATATGATCTTATCTACAGATGTCTTTCCCAGACCAATATTTGCTTTTTTTGGTAATGTCGCATAACACTAAATGAGGCTCGGCATTGATAATGGACTCCACTATCTTTCTTTTTTGAGGGGTAATTGTTGTTGGTCTTCCAGATCTGGGGGCATCATGGGTATTTCCATCTCTTAATTCAGCTCTTTTAACTACTGATTGATCTGTTGTCTTAGAGATCCCCATAACCTTAGAAATTTTATTATACCCCATATCAGTATGTTTATACAGGGTATATATTTCGTTATTTTGGTCTTCTCTAGCTCTTCGGGTATGTGGAGGGGTCATGGTAGAGGTGGTTGTTGTGGGGATGGAGGACAACACTGTTGCCGCGCCGGGGTATGAAGACTTTACAGACACGACTGTACCAGTATAGTTCTTAGTATGGTATAGTATACCCAACCGATGTACCTAACCAATAGTACCTCTAGCCGGTAGACTCTAGTCTACCACCATTACTACCACAGTAGTTTTTTGATACCGCTATGGGTATATGTTTTGTTAACTGTAATAGAACTCCGTAGAGTCTCGTTACAATAGCAGAGTTTAATGATGCCATCCTCCATGAAACCAAAATATACAAGATACAAGTATCCTCTAGCAGTAAAAAGGCTACCACGATATAAGCTCTCCACTAACTCTGAAGAAGAAACACCCCAAACTTCCAAGAAGAAAACAAAATGCACTAAAGAATCAAAATGACAGAAGGGTGAATGCTTTGAATGTGGAAAAGGTGGACATATGGCAAAAGATTGTCCTACCAAAAAGGGTAAATGAAAAGCAATTAACTAAGAAGTATTGGACCATAATATCGAGAGCGATAGTAATAATGCCCAATTCAATTATTATGTGGAAATCAATATTGGATATATTGATGTGGAATGCAACAGTGCCTGACCATCCCTATATTTAAGACCCATGCCACCCTAGAAGATACTATCCTGATCAATGGTAAAAGGGTACCAGTTCTGTTCGACACGGGCGCAATTGGAAGAGATATGATCAGTAATGCCTTTGTCTCTGTCTATGGACTCCCAATCCGAGACCTAAACCAGCCCATACCTGTCAATATGGCAGTAAAGGAGTCACCATCCACAAGCTATAAGACCTGTAGCACTATTATCTGACTTGGTTCAGCTACTCTTCCCTCTACAGAAAGGGTAGTAGGGAACCTGGCCAAACACAATGCCATGATTGGAATGCCATCCCTAAACCGCCACAACGCCATTATCAGATGTAGAGAATCTACTATCGATTTCTCAGAACAGAATATTAGAGTCCTATATGAACAAATAAGTGCAGAATACCATGCCGCTGTGTCTGTGATGCAACTGCTCCATGTCTATTGAATGAATACTCTGATATTTTCCCTAATCAGATCCCAGAAGAACTACTAGCTATGAGGAGAATAAACTACTATATCTGCCTACGGGACTCCTCTAGCCTCAGGAACCAACCAACCTACTCTATCCCAGACACATATAAAAACTGACTATAAGATTAGATAAACTAGAACCAAAGAAGAGGAATCATCTACCGAGCAGTAGCACCGGGTACTACTCCAATGTTTATCCAACTCAAAGTAGACGGTAAAAGAATCTGCCCTCTTGTTGACCTGAAACTAAGGAACGAAAACAGGGTTATAAACAGTTGCGCTATTCCAAACCAGACCCAGATCCTGCATGCAGTAGAACGGGTAAGATCCCAATACAAGATTGACCTAAGTGTAATAGGGGCTCCCTCTGGGAAGATGGATCCCAAAGTTGTGACCGTACCTCATTGAATTCTTCTGCAAAAGTGAACAAATATAATAAATGTCAAAAGTCTCAACATTAGAGTTTGAAGAAACAAAACAGTAAAACTTAATATTGTTAAGCCACAGCTTTTACTCAATTAAGTCCTGATCTCGAGAGGTAGTTAATTGCCAGAGTACAGGAGAACTCGCATATACTTAAGTAGATTTCATATACTGCTAGTTACTCCCCATCACTACTCTATATTCACGAGTATCCAACTCCTTTGAGCTCCATCGCTAACCTCCACAGGTCAGACCAAAGATCCCCCATGGCGAACTAGACTACTCTTGTAGTTTGCTAATAACCACCCAATAGAAGTATTTTAGCCACTGCATTTACAATGCAACTACAGGAGTAAAAACTCTTCATATCATAGACATGTTAGTGGTGAGCTGCCATGCCTGAGTAGATGCGATACCAACTATAGAACTCTCTACCCATATACACTTAGTCTTCTACCAGCATCCATAGCCCCTGAATATCTATCCGGTTTTACTCTATTCCATATCATTCCGAATGATGGCCACGTAAATCCCCTGATAGACTCCTTTAGATGTTGGCTACCAATGGGCACTGAACACAGTCAACCCTCCTAGAAACATGTCTTATCATGATATTAGACTAGTGTCCCAGAGTTCCTAATGATTCTCAAATACTTTTACACTTTCAGGGCAATGGACTTCAGTTACCTCGCCTACTAGCCTTCAGTAATCTCACTACTACCTTAGACTTCAAAGTAGTATTACTCCGTCATCTCTGGTCCATTTTATATCAAACCTCCTGGGGACCATTCTCCAGGTTCACTTCTACCCCTCATATATCCTGCAGACAGTGTCCGGCTGGATGGATGGCAGGAATGTTTCTGGTGTTACAGTAGCATCTCCATCTGAAGACATTTACTAGGCTTACAGCAACTCTCCAGGCTGTAGCCCATAATACCAGGAACTTATAACGGGGCTGGAAGGGGGTATTAGCCACCACACCTCCAGGTTACAGCTTGCTCATAGCTGAACTGGTTGTGCGGGAGTGATTGGCACAATCTGAGATCCAAACACCCTATGTAGTTTTGCATGACAAACAATCTAGTAATCTTCCCCAAAGTCCTGCATAACAAGTTACCTTCAAGGTAGGGCAACTTGGCTCCATAGCTGGGTAACCCATAGCCCAAAACAGGATAACTTTAGTCTAAAGGTAGGACAACTCTACTCAGACTCACCGTCGAGTAATTCAGGGTAACTCTCAAATTGACTACTTAAGTTACGCTACTGAGTAGGGTAACTACTGCTCCTTACTAGTACCTGTATACTTCTTAGTATGGTATAGCATGCCCAACTGAGGTACCTAACCAACAGTACCTCTTACTGGTAGACTCTAGTATACCACTATTCCTACCACGGTATTCTCTTGATACCGGTATGGGTATAAGTTTGGTTCACCGTAATAGTACTCCGTGGAGTCTCATTACACTAAGGAAGGCCTATTTCCAGACAAGGTTAGATCCAGGAAGTGAATACTATAACAGTTTCAAGATACCTTTCGGATGTTTCATTAGCTGAGTAATGCTATAAGGAGACATGAACGCACCTGCCACCTTCATGTGCATTATGGATCACCTTCTAAGCAAATACCTCTGCCATTTCGTATAGGTTTATATTGATGATATCCTCATTTTCTCAAACGCCAAAGAGGAACATGCATACCATATATGTTTATTGTGTAGCAAGCTCAGGGAAGCTAAATTCTACGCTAGCCATAACAAATCTATTCTGTTTGCTGACAGGATTGAAATCCTGGGACATGTAATAGATGATGAAGGAATACATGCTGCCCCTGGAAAGATTACCGGTTTAACAGAATGGACATCCCCCTGAAATCCAAAGAAACTAATGTGGTTCCTAGGACTTGTCAATTATATCCCCCAGGTTCTACCATATCAAATAAAAGTAACTGCACCTCTCACAGACCTTACCGGCAATAAAGAATTCATTTAAACTCATACTCATAACCAAGCCTTTACCAACATTAAGGAATTAATCAAGAACAACAATATTATACAACTTATCATCTACAATAAACCAGAACCAATCTGGCTGATTACTGATGCATCAGATATTGGAGTTGGAGTACGGGTTGGACAAAGACCATGATATGAAACTGCAAGACCGGCAAGAATTCACAGCAGGAAGTTCACAAATTCACAGTTGAATTATGATGAAAATAATAATTGGGGTAGAATCTGATCCTGTATTGCCGCTCATCATTCTCAAAACATCGGGGCCATGGCTGCCCTTAATTACAAATAACTGTACTCACTATCTGTGTCTGTTCTGACACTATTACATCATGTCTACCATTTTACATAACTTCCACGCTGTCCTTTCCAAAACCTTACAACGTCTACTACCACAATCACATCACCAATACATAGTGCTCAGTTCTCACTTTCTCCATTGTCACTTGCCTGCGCACATTCCTCCTCTTTCTGGTGATTGTACCACCTTGCCACAAGTCTCACTATTGCCAAACGACCAGACATGTCTCCCTAATGAACACCTTGCCACAAACACCATAGCCAGATCATCGGTATGCACCGGTGATTAACAATAAATTATAGAACAACAGACAAGAAAGCGCTTGCAGTGATCCATGCTCTTGCCACTTTCAACTACACCTTGATGGACAACACCTTCATCATTGTTACTGACTACTAACCCCTCACTAATCTGAAAACTGACAAGATCCCTGGCTGGAGAAGAACACAATAAATAGCAGAAATTAGCAAATACAATGCAAATATCATCTATACCTCTTAAAGAACCAACTATTTAGCTGATACTCTGTCAGGCATTTATGAGAACCAGATGCTCCCTGACCCCTTTCTTGTTTATGACTATACAAGACAAAGCGAAGATAGCCTTGACGATATCTTCTATGAACAAGAACCAATCTTGGCTACTACCAGTACTGCCCCTCTCTCCACTCCTTTCTCTTATACCATGTACAGGGTAGCTGGAACAGAGCATGGAGAAGAAATTGTTGATGAACTGAAAGACGATTGCACCCTCCCCAGTACACCTCCTCATGAGCTTGAACAAGGCACACTCAACTAGTCCCACTGTTACCTTGATACCTGTCCCTTTCACCAGACTCTAATTAAATTCAGCAACAAATATCAGTGACCATACTATACTTCAGCTGCAGATTCCAACAGCACCAGCTTCGATACTGCTGAAGTAAAAGAACAACAAATAACAAACAACATCAATGATAAAACGATCCAACCCTCCCTGACACTTAATCCTACTCCAAGATGACACCAAGGTCTTGAACAACATGAAGAAGCAGCATCCTACTTAGATGCAATATCCTACCTACACCCCCCACACTTAGTGCCTCCATCCACGCCTCCTATAATAAATTCATGACCACTATTTGGCACACCCTTGAGAGTATACAATAACGAAACTATTGTTTCTATCATGCCACCCAAGATTCCTGGATATCACTAGCAGTACTATGAAACCTTTGAAGTAGAAGAGGATCTTATCAAACTGACAAGTGGATCAATCTGTTAGGCGGAGACAACCCGATAGACTTCAGAGTTGTCTAGGCCGATCGAGATTCGTTTTTATAGATGGAGATTGTCTAGGAAGGCTCGGACTTCACTCGTTTTCGTTTATTACTAAGAGCGAAGTAAAGTAAAGTAAAGTAAAGTAAAATCGTAAAAACAATATTATATTGTTAAGGTCTCTTCTCTGTTGCTTGATGATGTCTAAAGCTTGGGAGGCACTTCGATATTTATATTCCGCGTCTGAGTATTCGCGGACTACATCTAACTAACATACAACCATGTACCTTTTTCCAATATAACTCGCAACGTCGGGTTTTCTTCCAAGGTGCGAACACCTGGAGACCCTGAAAATCATCACACCCTCTTTGATAATTATAATATGACTATTTGGAAGTCATACTGTTTCCAATAGTAATTATCCGATGGTGAGAGTCTTTTTTAGATAAATGGCCCAATTCTCAAGTTGAACTGTGTTGGTTCCAATCATCTCCCTTGTCGATGAAATGATCAGTTTCATCTGCGGGTTGCATCTGCGAAGATAGTTGTTATTATCGACTTTCTAGGTCATCTAACTTCAACTCTTCATAACTCCATACACAACCGATAAATCTTTTCTGGAGGACTTCCTACTTTCCTGCAGGAAGCCTTTCCATAGGGTTGGTAGATAATCCCTCGGTCGGTAACCCTTGGTTACCGTGGGTAACAGGATTCTGGTTACTGTCACCGGTTTGGAAGTCACCCCCTCGGTTGCAGTATGTACCGGAACCTAGTTGTAACACTCCTCGAACTCCATTGGGTTCGATGGTAGTATTCTTAGGAGTTCCCGACTCTTCTGGTTATCGTAGAGTGGATGTGAATGTATTGGTCTTTCATTAAGATCCTTTACTATTCATTATCATCTCTTTGCGCGAAAACGTCCCGTTACTTGCGGCCCATGCCAAAGATAACTTGTTCTTGAAGCCTAGTAACTTTATGGGGAGTTGACGGATTCACTCCGTTATACTTCACAGACCTAGCCGAAGGTCCCCTCTTATATATCCTGCGAACAGGATCCGGTCGGACGGACGGCGGCGACGTATATAGTGTTACTTTAACACCTTCGATTCTGTGGTATAATACTCACAGGACGCAACTTAGATCGATATGTATGATGACGCGCGGGCCTCGTAAGGGGGCCGGAGGGGGGTGTTGGGGACCTGAGATTTTGATTTCGGGAGAGGTTACCCTACCTAGGGTGGTTCCTAGGTATCGGATCTCGGTATTCCTAACACAATCATTGAGGATGAACTAGATGTTAGTTAAACTATGGAGGAATTGACCTGATCCTTCCGAAGCCACATGATAGGAGGATAATACAATGACCCAATCTATTTCAAAGCTATAGACTGCTTCTGACATGGGGATCTTACCCCCTATAATATATCAAATGGAATGGTCTATACCAGCACACGCTATGGTGAACATTATTTATACATCTGTTAGGAATACAGGGATACAATTCACCGGAATCACCCTAAGTTGAGTAACCATACCCAGAATCGGAATCTCTGGTCTCCAACACCTGCCTCTAGCCCCCTCACGGGGCCTGCACGTTATTATATATATCTATCTCAGTTGAGTCCTGTGACTATAATATTCCAGAATTGAAGGTGTCATAATAACACCCTATACATCGCTACTGTCTGTCCGACCAGATCCTACTTGTAGGGTATATGTGAGGGAACCTTCTGCTAGGTCTGAGAAGTAAAATAGAGTAAATCAGTCAACTACTCAGAAGGTTACTAGGTTTCAAAGATGTGATACCTTTGGTATACGCCATAAGTAACAGGACGTTTCTACATAAAAAGATGGTATTAAATAGTAAAGGATCTCAGCAAGAGACCAATACATTCACACCTACCCTACAATAGTTGGAAGAGCCTTGAACCCCAAGAAACACTATTATAGAAGTCATTGAACTTCACGGAATGTTGCAACTAGGTTTCGGAACATGTTGTAGTAATGAGGATAAGTTCCAGTTCTACAACTATGATTGAAATCTGGTTACCCAGAGCTACCAAGGGTTGCCGACCAAGGGAATATTTATCAATCCAGTGGAAGTGCCTTCTGCGAATTAGTAGGAAGCCCTCCGGAAGACATCTATCAGTTGGGTAAGGCGTTATAGAGGTTTGAAGTCAGGCAACCAAAGAAGGGTTGTGATTACGACTACCTTCACAGATGCAACCCGCAGATGAAACTGATCATTTCATCAATAATGGCGACAATTAGAGCCAACTCAATTCAACTTGAGAACTAGGCCACCAGTCTAATGACTCTAAAGATCGGATAACTACTATTGGGAACAGTATGGTTCTGAGTTGGTTATATCATAATTACCGAAGTGGGTAGGGTGATTTTCAGGGTCCCCGGGTGTTCGCACTTCTCAAGAATACCCAACGTTGTGAGTTATAATCAAAGAGGTACATAGTTGTATGATAAATAGATGTAGTATATGAACACTCTAACGTAGAATATAAATATTAAAGTGGCTGCCAAGCTTTAGACATCATCAAGCAATGGAGAAGAGACCATAATGGGATAATATTTTTTTGACGATTCTATCTTACTTGACTGAATTTACTTTGCTCTTAGTAGTCATAAACGATAAGAGTAAATTTGAGTCTTCCTAGACAATCTCATTCTATGGACATGTATCATGATTGGCCTAGACAATTCTGACATCTATCAGATTGTCTTCGTCTAACAGTATATTGTTAGTTATCCTTGTTACCAATACTCTCTACCTTTCTACCTACCTTTTCCTACCGCACAACATGGCCAGTACACCAAGTGTCTCACTGCATCTCCTATTCAAATGAAAACTTCTAAAAAGCGGGCTTGCTAGCCCGCGTATGAGAAAAGAAGCTCAGAAATTTGCAAATCAGATGTCACAACCTTCTAAGCCGATTACTCCACAGGACCCAATGGATACCTCTGGAGATCACCACTTCACGACTCTCAGTCGTTCGTCCTCTCCTCTCCCAACTCTCTGAAATCCTTTAGGAAAACCCACTGACAAAGTCTTTATTACTCCACTATCCTCTAGGACTACTTCTCCCTTTTCAGGATCCTCTACATCACATCCAAACACACATGCAGCAGACCTAGTAAGACTTGCTGCTAGAGTTGCAATATTCACTGCTTGAATACTCGATGAACTATGTAGCCCTTGGGTGT
>NW_003298820.1:126458-144261 GCF_000151645.1 Tuber melanosporum | reverse complement strand
CTTGCACGGTTGGGAGAGCAAGCCTGGGCGTGAAAGGATCAACCAGGCAATAGCTACTAAATCAGCAGCACCAGAGGCACGACAAGAGCATCATGAGGGGGTACCTACTCAACTGCAGTGGGAAGCTCTCAAGCGAGATCTTACTCTGGAACAAGCTTTCCAGGAGTTTAGAGTATAACAGACCTAACAGAATCAAGTAATTCAAAAGTTGATATTCAATCTGGCCTCCAGACAAGAAAGAGAGGCAGACCACTATGGTGACTTTACATACACCATTCAAAGACATCAAACACATATATCTAATACCTTATCCTTAGTGATTGAAAAACTTAAAGCACTAGATAGTGGACAACCAAGCGGTCGGTATGCTATGTTGGAGTCAGTCCCAGAAAAATGGGAAGAAGCTGTAGAAAGAGAAGAACCCAAAAACTCACTACGCGAAGTAAGAGAAAACCGAGAGAAGGAGACCCCCCAACTCCTATAATATCAGGCTGTGACCTGGATGATGGCAGTGATGATGGGGATAATGATAGAAATGGAGGATAACATAGAGGAGGACCATCTACATTCAAACAGGGATTAACCTTGGAATAATGTGGAATAGCCGATGTGCTTGCAGAAGCACTGGCCCAAACCGTTAAACGACCAGTAGACCCAGCCCCATTTTTCAAAGCAAATACCAGTCAATGCATTTGCCATTGGCTAATCCAATGTCTGGATTATTTTAAACGAAATGCCAGGATCTGGGATAATGACCATGAACATATTATCTATATTCATAGGAGGACAAAAGGGGATCTGGTGAGCCCGATAGAAGTATGGTATCGGTGTGGAATGAATGGCCTCAGTGGAGAGGATCAAGACCCAGAATTGAGTTTATGGACTCACTTTAAATACCAATTCACCAGTTGATACGTCCTCCTTGAAAGAAGAACATAAAGTCATACTGGACATCGAATTAGGCGAGTATAAAGACACCATTCAGACATTTCTGGGAAAAAGGCATAATCTGAATCTCCTTACTTGACTAACAGGACCAGTCTGGCATATGACATGTAACAGAAAATTGCCCTCCCAGATTAGATAGTGACTTTCTCTGAACAAATATGATGCGGAGGGAGAATAGGAAAGAGCAGGAAGGAAAGCAGGAAGGGATGAGGAGGTACAGCAGGAATGGGACTATATAGACTGAGATAGGTTGAAACCCATAAAAACATTCTCAGACAAAGGTCCAGCGGACAAGAATCAACTAAAGGTAAAAAGGGAGAAACCCTTAATAAAGGGAGGTGGTCTATCTAAAAAGAGGAAGCAGGAACTGGAATCCAAGAAAGCAGCAAAGAGATCTAGCATGACTATGAAGTTGACACATACTAACTTCAAAATAGCCTATGAAGGAATCCCCCAGTCGATAATTAACGAAGCAAAGTGGGAAAGCAGTTGCACTCATTGCGGAAAGAAAGACTACAAGTACAAAACCTACTGTGGACAAATTCAAGTGTCTAGAACAAGGGCAGACAACTACCTATTGAAGACAGAAAGGCCTAGAACAGCAACTATAGTTCACCGTCCTAGAAAGATCTCTACTGTCCAAGTTCCAAGAGGCAACAAGCTCTTAGAACTAGGCAAAGACAAAAAAATGACTTAGGTCATTTCATTGGTGCCAACAACGACCATGTTTGGGTAGTCTAGAAGAGATATACTCTCTAGGAGTCAAAATCAACAGTACAACTATGGAAGGCACAGTGAAGAAATCAACCTTGCAATTATGACCTGAGTGGGAATACACGGGTCCTTCTTGCCACAAGGTCAAGGGAATCAATAAAGAGTAATATAAGCATTGGTGGTACCTCTATGCTTTTTAAGGAAGTATTGTAAGCTTGTCCCTAATGATCTGATACATGTCGGTTAGGGTAGTCAGGTATGTGACCTGGAGACTGAAAGGTCTTGAATAAGAACCAAAACTTAGACATGAAACAGACAGTACCAAGGGTACTGAAGAGAGTGATAGTAGGGCTAAGATGAAGGATCTAGAGGAAAAAGCGAAGTACATCTTCGATCTATACAAGAATAGGCACAAGAGCCCTAAATCTTACCTTTAGTTACTACTTCTTAGGTGCAGTGCTGGTACCAAACAGAACTCAATAAAGTGAGAACACTGTGTACGGTTAAGCGAGGGTGGAGAATAAGCCTGGGAAGGTCATCAAAGAGAAAGCTGACTAGCACTACGCACCCAGCTTGTATTTCTATGGTATCTAGATGATCGCAGCAACCCACTAGATTGGTTCCACAGGTAGTAGAAGGTGGAAGATATGGGAACCCCTCTGCAGGAAGTAAAGACAGCTATTAATGAGCAGCTCAATATACCAAAAGGAAACAAGTTTTCCAGAGGAGACCTAAGTGGTCAAAACTGTGCAGGCATGGTAACAAATATGTGAGTCATTATTAGAACCTCAGACATGTTAAAATAACAGAATGACGATTCAATACCTTACTCCAAGAAACGCACTTTTGGCATACCAAAACCTACAAGATATGACTGTCCTGAGGGACATGCTTATATCCACATTATAAACTCAAACCGTCAATGATACAAAATACAGTACTATTAGATTCAGGATCCAATGTGTTCCTAATCAACAAAGAACTTGTAAAGGAACTAAAAATTCCATTCACAGAGAGACTGAATCCAGTCAATATTCAAGGCTTTGATGGAGTACCAGCTCCATTAGGGACAAAGCTTTACATGCATCTTATTTGGCTTAAAATAGGATGAAACAAATACATGTCTGAAGTTGCATATGAAATCGCAGCAGCAGGAGATTATGGGATGATAATCCCTTTTGCGTGGTGGCCTTCAGAACATCCCTAATCCAACATTAGAGAACATACAAAGTAGGAATTCAGAGATCCAAAATGCAACCCTTGAGTGGAAGAAGAAGATGAAGGAGTTCCAGATATGTTTAAATATGACGAAACAGTTGCTTGAGATAAAAATGTCATCCAAAAAGGAAAAATTGGAACTCTAGAAGATCCTAACAAGATCAACTTTGATTCTATTCTGAGGTGTGACTGGAAGTTGAAAAAACTATTTCTCGTACAAATGGTGGCTAGTGTGGTGCCTAGGAGAATCTTCGATCATGAAATTAAGTTAGTTATTGGAGCAAAATTGACTTGGAGACCGATTTATCCACTATCCGACAAACAACTGAAGCTGTTACAGGAATACCTTGACGATATGTTACGACCAGGAAAGATCACAAGCAGTCAATTACCCTTGGGTGCTCCGATCCTCTTTACACCGAAGAAAGATGGAAGACTATGACTGGTAGTGGACTACCGAAATCTAAACAAGAACTATACTAAATAAGTATCCACTACCACTAATATCAGAATTTCATGATCGCGTAGCAGGGGCTAGTATCTTTTCCAAAATTGATTTGAAAGATGGGTACAACCTCATCAGAATAAAGGAAGGGGATGAATGGAAAACTGCTTTCCAATCATGATACGGACATTACGAATACAAAGGAATGCCTTTCAAATTAGCTAACGCTCCAGCTACATTTCAGAACAAGATGAATGAGGTCTATCAGGAATTTTTAGACCAAGGAGTAGTATGTTATTTGGACCTTATTCTCATCTATTCTAAAAATGACTGGGAACATATCGAGCTAATAACAAAAGTGGTACAGAGAGTGGCAGATTTTCAGCACGTGATTTCAATAAAGAAATCATTCTTCCACATCAAAGAAGTAGAATTCTTAGGCTACATAATAGCCATCGATGGAGTATCTATGAGTATCTGAAAAGTAGATTCCGTATTAAACTGGAAATTACCTATGTCAGTGAAGGAAGTTCAAATATTCCAAGGATTTGCGAACCTCTACCCACGTTTTGTAGAAAACTTTCCAAAGATTTGTGCTCTAGTTACAGAAACATTGAAGGGCGATCCAAAAAGATTCCAGTAGGGCCTGGAACAGGAAAAGGCCTTTCAGGAGCTTAAGAGATGGTTTACTTCTGCCGCAATTTTACACCATTTCTTCCCATAAAGAGAAATGATGGTGGAAACAGATGCTAGTAACTTCACTTTAGGCTGCCTCTTGTGCCAATTTGTGGAGAAACGAGTACATCCAGTAACTTTTCACTCCCGGAAACTAAATTCCAAAGAATGAAATTATGACATCCACGACAAAGAACTGCGAGCGATATTGGAACTATTTAAAAAATAGTACCAATACCTGGTTGGAACTGAAAAACCAATAACTGTGTATACTGATAATCAAAACCTCTAATATTTCCTTACCTTAAAGGTCTGGAGTAGGCTCCAAATCCATTGGATGTAGAAGTTGGTAGATTATAACATCAAACTTGTTTACCCCCCAGGCACAGCAAGTGGCAAACCTGATACTCTCAGTCGATGGCCAAAGTACCATTCAGAAGTGAGAACTGCATATCATGAACAAGGGATATTGAAACCAGAACATTTTCAAGTGAGTTCAGTAACAAGAACTACAGAAGGGGAAATTTATATATGCCTGATAAGAAGCAGCACAACAGATGATATAAGTACAAGTGATACACAAATAACAGCAAGGTAGAATAACTCGGACTCCGTGATTGGAGTAAAACTGTTAGATACAAGAGCACGATTACCAACTAAAGGTTCAAGAATGGCAGAAGGCCATGTTTGTTACACTATGCTGGAAGATATAATCTCAGTGCGGGGAAAGTTAATTGTTGAGACTGGTATCACAAGTTGACTACCTGACGGAACTTATCAGAGGATTGCCTCAAAAAGTAGATTAGCTGTCAAAAGCGGTATCTCTACTGGTACCAGTGTAATCGACACAGATTATACTGGAGAACTTAAAATTTTACTATTCTACCATCGAGACGGTGATTGTCTCATCAAAGCCAGTGCTTGAATTGCCCAGTTGGTGATAGAAAAAATTAACAATGTTTATTTAATGGAAATTGTCAACCTAGAAGATACTGAAAGAGGTGCCATGAGATTCAGTAGCTGAGACATTACAACAAAGACCATTACTATCTGGGAATGAGAACCAATAGCCAGCCAGTTATATGCATCAATAGACCAGAATATACACTTCTATAATGCAGCCAAAATACGTGAGCAAACTCTCATAACTAGTACTATACGCGCCCCTAAGGAATAAAAGAAATTCAATCTGGACTTCTTGGAGCGAATCCAAAAGGCCATTGCAGGAGATATAGAATGGCTTCAAAGAAAAAATGAGTTGGAGAAACTACAAGAAAATAGCAAACCTTTCCTGAAAGACTGGAACTTATCCAATGAGTTACTTTACTATAAGCACAGTCTATTTATACCAAAAAACCAGGACCTTTATTCAACAATAGCTGAAGGTTGTCAAGACACTAAGATAGCAGGACACTTCAGACAAGAAAAAACCCTTAAGATAATTTTAAGTGATTTCTATTGGAAACGCCTGGCAGATTGGGTAAACGATTATGTATGGTCGTATAATGATTGTCAACACAACAAATCTCCGTGACATGAACAATATGGTCTACTACAACTGCTATCAATATCCTACATAGCTTGGGCATCAATATCCGTAGATTTTATTATGCAGTTATCCTAAAGTCAAGGTTGCATACAAATTATAGTGGTAGTTGACCTGTTTACAAAAATGGCCCATTTCATTGGATTAGAAAGAACAGGCACTGCAAAGGATGTGGCTATAATCTTTATAAAGAAAATCTGGAACCTACATGGCTTACCAACAGAAATCATGTCAGATATAGACTCAAAGTTTGCTGGAGAACTTTGAGAATCTTTGTGCAAAACGTTAAGCTTAAAAAGGAGGATGTCTATGGCATACTATACAGAGATGGGCAGATAAACTGACGAACCAATTAAGTGCTGGAAAGTTACTTGCAAAGTTTCATCATCTACAATCAAGATAACTGGTACCCATTGCTAACTCTAGCAGAACATGTCTACAATAACTCGGCAACCAACCTACATGTAGTGACCACTTGCTATGTAAACTATAGGTTTCATCTACAAAAGAGATTGATGAATGAACGCAAGGTGCAAAATCAAGAAGCTACACTTTATGCAAAGTGGATAAAAGCAATCCACGAGTAAGTAAGGCAGACACGAGAATTCATGGCCAAATACTATCATAGGATGACCAAGCAACAACCAGACTTCAAATCGGTAACAAAGTAATATTAAATGCAAAGAACCTTCATACAATTTGAAAGTGAAAGAAACTCAGTCCAAAATTATATGAACCATTTGGGATCTTGGAGAAAAGGGGAAATCGTGCCTGCAAGCTTAACATTTCGGATCGATAGAACATACACTCAGTGTTCCACGTATCTCTGTTAGAACCTAACTGGGAGTCGGCATATGTGGACTAACAACAACCTCCCAGAGAGCCCGAGGATATTGAGTGTGATTTACAATGGAAAATAGAGAAAATTGAAAAAGGCGAGATACACTCTTACCAAAAGGGAGTAGGCACTTGCTACCAGAAGGTATGTGAACTATGGCACTGTGTGAAGTGGCAAGGTTATTCTGAAGATGAGAACACCTGAGAACCTACTACAGGCATGGATAATGCAAGGGAAATGGTAGAAGAGTTCCACAACATGAATCTGGAAATACCGCGGCAGGCAGAGGAAGGACGACAAAGAACGGATTTTCCTACTGTGGCCAAGCAAACACAGAAGGTTTTTCACCCTGCTATCATCTTATCCTAAAGGAGCTCATGTTTGAAATTTGATGTTTTTAATTTTTAATTTTAAATTTTAAATTTATTAGTGTACCAAAAAGGCATTCAGGGTGATGTCTTAAGAGGAGGGAGCTCATATTAGGTATACTAGGATCCGATACCCAGGAGTCACCCTAAGTAGGGTAACCTCGCCCAGAATTGGAATCTCTGGTCTCCAACACCCCTTTCTGGCCACCTTACCAGGCCTACATGTCATCATAGATATTAATCTCAGTTGCGTCCTGTGACTATAATACCATAAAGGTTGAAGGTGTCAGAATAACACGATATATGTTGTCGCTATCTGTCCGACAAGTTCCCGTTCACAGGAGCTTTGAGAGGGGACCTTCAGCTTAGTCAGAGAAGTGAAATAGAGTAAATCCAAAAACTACTCAGAAGGTTACTAGGCTTCAAGTGTGTAATACTTTTGGCATGGGCCATACGTAACAGGACGTTTCAGCTAAAATAGATGGTATTGAATGATAAAGGATCTCAGCAACAGACCAATACATTCACACCCACCCTACAATATCTGGAAGAGTCTGGAACTCTAAGTAACACTATCATAGAAGTCATTGGACTTCATAGAGTGTTGCACCTAGGTTTCGGAACATGTTATAGTTGCAAGAATAACTTCCAATACTATAACAGTGATTGAAATCCAGTTACCCAAAGCAACCTAGGGTTGCTGACCCAGGGAATATTTGTCAATCCGGTGGAATAGCCTTCTGCAAATTAGTAGGAAGTTTTCCGAAAGACATCTATCAGTTGGGTAAGGAGTTATAGAGGTTTAAAGTCAGTCAACCAAAAAAGGGTTGTGATTAGACTACCTTCACAGATGCAACCTGCAGATGAAACTAATCATTTCATTAATAGCGGAGACAATTGGAGCGAACTCAGTTCAACTTGAGAACTAGGCCACAAGTCTAAAGTCTCTAAAGATAGAATAACTACTATTGGGAACAGTATAGTTCAGAGTTAGTTATATTGTAATTACTGCTGAGGGTGTGGTGATTTTCAGGGTCTCCAGGTATTTGCACTTTTCAAGAATACCCAATATTGCGAGTTATAATCAAAGAGGTACATAGTTGTATGATAAATAGATATAGTCCCCGAACACTCAGATACAGAATATAAATATCGAAGTACCTCTCCAGTATTAGACATCATCAAGTAACAAAGAAGAGACCTTAATAATATAGTATTATTTTGATAATTCTTTCTTACTTTACTAAATTTAGTTTGCTCTTAGTAGTCATAAATAAAACGAGTAAATTTGAGCCTTCCTAGACAATCTCCTTCTACCAAAATAAATCTTGGTTGGCTTAGACAATTCCTAAGTCTATCAGATTGTCTCCGCCTAATAACATCCCAAAAGGCCATATGTTCAAGGGAATTACTATTTGGGAATACGTCATTACAGAAATCCACAACAAAGAACATCACAGTTCCGACCACAACCTGCAATACCTCTCAGAATATGTTTACTGGCCGGAAATGTGAAAGAATTTCCATGACTTCGTCAAACTATGTGAACTCTGCTAGGCAAATCAGCAATAAACAAAACTGCCTGAAGCGAAAGTCCAGACACTCCAATTACACTTTGCGATATTCAAATCCTTTGCTATCGACTTCACAGGACCATTCAACAAGTCTGCCGGTTATGACACTATCTTGGCAGCTGTTGATCAATTTTCAGTATACATATCGCTTATACCAATGAAAGTCACCAACTCTTCTAAAGTCACCTGGAATAATCTGTAGCGATACCTATTTACTCTCCATGGATACCCATTATCTATCGTCATTGATACTGATTCCTGTTTCAGAGCCAGATTCTGGAAACAAACCTTGACTTCCCTTGGAATCAACCACAATATAGCCACTCCTGGACATCACGAGACTAATGGCCAAGCTGAACAGAAAATCTCTGAAGTCAAGAACAGAATTTGGAACATGATTAATGAATGGCAGACCAATTGGGAAGCAACTCTCATTGAGCTCACCGCATACATCAATGTCGGATATTCAGATACTATGAGAATGTCTCCATACAAGGCAATCTTCAGTCATCCATACCCTCTCTTACCTACAAACCTATTCACGAATACCTCTGTTCCTGCCTCAGATGACCACCTAAACCACCATCATGCTATTCAGAATAATGCCTTCTAAGCTATCAAAGCTGCACGATTCCAGAGTACTACTACTACTCAAAAGCATTAATGTAAATATATACCTATTCTGCATGGCGACTTACTTATTGTCTATGGAAACATGTTTATCACCAATGTTAAAGGTAGCAAAAAACTCCAACCGTCATAGCAAGGAACTTTCAAGATCTTGTTTTCTGATGGGCATATAGAAACCTACTTGGTCTAAATGAATGGATGTATATACTGCCATAATACTGCCATTTTCTACAGCTTTACTGTTAAACACTTCCACTCTAATGATGACTCGAAGTTCCCTGGAAGAACCCACTCTCAGCCTGCACCTATCATCATCGATAAGAAGGATGAATAGGAAGTTGAAGAAATCCGAGATCACTGTCTTAAGTATGGAAATGATCAATTCCTCGTTAAAGGAAAAGGTTACCCAATAAGTGAAAATAGCTGAGAACCACTGGAATTGTTGGAGTACACTATGGACATGGTGAACAAGTAGTGAAAAGGCAACATGCCAAATAATTCCCTACCACTCACGATTAACTACATCCCAATGTGCTGGACACCAACTATGCTAGAAACTAAGTATAGTAAATTGAACTAGAAGCCAGAGAGGGATTTTGGGTATAATACTTCAAGTCAGATTTTGAGAGCAGCGATGAGGAGAACCAGGCTATGGAACAAGTCTTTGACAACCTCATCTAAGTTACCATCCACCATCTAAATACCATAACAATGTCAAACTATATGGAACTCAACGTAAGGCTGCTATAACAGCTTGTTGGACTCTTGTTAAACCATGATATTATCCAACTTGAAGATTATTTCGCTATCCTCATGGTAGGATACTACCCTGATTGCAATATTACTTGTGTAGACACACAGCATGAATCTGGTATTCGTGACTACTGTGAGCTATATTTCTGTTGAGTATCAATGTTTTCTTAGAATTTCTTCTTGTCCCTAGTGTGATACTTATGATGAAGAACTTATAGTAGAAGCTGAAGCCTTTAGGTTCTCAGACTCCACTTTTGAAGATTATTACGTTTTGTTTGTTTAAAACAGTTATTTTGTTTTGGGGAACGTAACCCGTGCGAGTACTCAGTTAGTTAGTTTTGTTTTATTTTAAGTATGGCTTTAATACTTGGTTTATTTTAAGTATCGTTTGATACTTAGTTTTGTTATATGTTTTTGTTTTAAGTATTATTTTGATATTTAACTTGTTTTACCAAAGTGTATCATTTGATACCCTTGAATAGCTTTGTTCATGCTAGACATGAACAGATTTGTGTATTTAAAGACCGCCTGATTCTATGATGGAAACTGCAGACTTTGACAGACAGTATTTCAATATACTTGGTTGAACAGTTACCTCTTTGTTACTCAGTATACCCTTGAAGCCTTCTTTAGTTCTCAGCTCTCACATTCTCTCTGGTAGAGTAGGCCACTTGCTAACTATTGTACTTATTACTAATAACATGATTTGCACTTTGCAAACACCTTACAGATCTGGATTTAGCTATATATTTCTTTATATTTGTTATGCGGAGACATCATGGTAGACATCAGAGTTGTCTAGGCCAACCAAGATTGGTTTCTGTAGACAGAGATTATCGAGGAAGGCTCAAATTTCACTTATTTCGTTTATGACTACTAAGAGCAAAATAAAGTAGATAAAGTAGAATAGAATCATAAGAACAATACTATATTGCTAATATCTCTTGTCTGTTGCTTAATGATGTCGAAATGCTTGGAAGGTATTTCGATATTTATATTCTCCATCTGAGCATTCATGTACTACATCTATTTATTATACAACTATGTACCTCTCTGATTATAACTCGTAACGTCGGGTATCCTTCAAAGGTTCAAACACCAGCAAACCTTGAAAATCACCATACCCTCCTTAGTAATTACGATATTGTTAACTAGGAATTATACTGTTCCCAATAGTAATTCTCTGATCATCAGAGTCTTTAGACTTAGAATCCAGTTCTCAAGTCAAACTAAGTTGGTCCGATTCATCCTGGTTATTGATGAAATGATCAGTTTCATCAGCAGGTTGTATCCGCGGAAGTACTTGTAATTACAACCTTCTAAAGTTGCCTAATTTCAATCCTGTCTAACTCCATATCCAATTAACAGATATCTTTCGAATAACTTTCTGCTAATTCACAGAAAGCTATTTTACCAGATTGATAGATAATTCTACAATTCGTAACCTTTTGTGCTCTGGGCAACAGGGTTACAATTGTTTGTTATAGCATTGTAAGTAATTCTCATAATCACAACACATTGTTGGACTTATTTGAAACACTTCATGAAGTCCATTGGCTTCTGTGATAGGGTTTCTCAGAGTTCTTGACTCTTCTGGTTATCATAAAATAGGTGTAAATGTATTGGTTTCTTATTGAGAGCATTTAATATTCATTACCATATCTTAGTGCTAAAATGTCCTATTACCTATGGTCTATCCGCAAGATGTTACATCTTTGAATCCTAGTAACTCTCTGAGTAGTTGACGGATTTACTCTATTCCATCTTTTAGATCTAGCTGAAGGTCTTTTCCGAGTCTCATATATCCTGTGAACAGGATCCAGTCAGATGGACAGTGGCAACATATAAAGTGGTATTCACATACCTTCAAATTCCGTAACCGTATAGTCAGAAGGCACAACAAGGATGGATATACATAATGACATGTGGGTACCATAAGGGGTCTGGAATAGGGCATTAGAGACCAGGAATTCTGATTCCTATTGGGATTACCCTCCTTTAGGTAGTTCCTAGGTATCAGATCCTGGTATTCCTAACAATATTGTCATCTTGGAGAACTCTATCCACTAAAAGAAATATTGGTATAAAGTTACTACAAGCATGAACTATCACTCAGAATCTAGGGAATTTACTGGTAGCACATGAAACTCCAGGGATATATTGATCCCAGAAATTAGCTCTAGTCATATCGCGATTGGATTTGACAGCCCAAATATTTGTGTAACTGTAATCAGTATTGGTACTTGGTTATTGGTTTTATCTTATGTTTTATTTTAAGTATTACTTTGATACTTGGTTATTGGTTTTATTTTACATGTTGTTTTAAGTATTGCTTTGATACTTGATTTGTTTTAAGTATCGTTTGATACTTGGTTTGTTTTATGTTTTGTTTTAATTATCGTTTGATACTAGGTTTGTTATATGTTTTGTTTTAAGTATCATTTTGATACTTAACTTGTTTTACCAAAGTGTATTGTTCGATACCATTGAGTAGTTTCATTCATACTAGAGATGAACAGATTTGTGTATTTAAAGACCACCTGATTCCATGATGGAAAAGGCAGGCTTTGACTGATAGTATTTCAATATACTTTATTGAACAGTTACTTCTGTGTTTTCTCAGTACACCCTCGAAGCCTCTTTTCGTTCTCAGCTCTTACCTCCTCTCTTGTACAGCAGGCTACCTGCCAACTATCATACCTATCACTGATAATGTCACTAGTACCTTGTAAATACATTACAGTAATGCTGTTGTCGGCTGAGAAGTGGAGTGTGACTAGGGTGAGGAATATTATCTGCTGATATTCTCTCAGCAGCACATCTGAGAAAGCTCTTGATTTTTATAATGTGTTCACGAAGCACTAATCACATTGTGGGATAAGGTATAATAGTTGACAGGTAGTCTGCTTGTTAGGATTACTGAGATCTGATACCTAGGAACCACTCAAATTTGGGTAACCTCACTCAAAATTGGAATCTCTGGTCTCCAACACCCTCCTCTGGCCCCCTTTCATGCCTGCACTTCGTCATACATATCTGTCTCAGTTGCGTCCTATAACTTTAATACCACAAAGTTGCAGGAATAAGAATAACACTTTATACATCACTGCTTTCTGTCTAACCGGTTCCTGTTTGCAGGATATATGAGAGGGGACCTTCAGCTATGTCTGTGTTAGGGAGAGACAACTTGATAGACTTCAAAGTTGTCTAGGCCAATCGAGATTCGTTTCCGTAGACCGAGATTGTCTTGGAAGGTTCGGACTGTGCTCGTTTCATTTATGACTACTAGGAGCGAAGTAGAATAGGTAAAGTAGGATAGAATCGTAAAAACAATATTATATTGTTAAGATCTCTTCTCCATTGCTTGATGATATCTAAAGCTTGGGAGGTACTTCGATATTTATATTCTGTGTCTGAGCGTTCACGGACTACATCTATTTATCATACAACTATCTACTTCTTCAATTGTAATTCACAACGTTGAGTTTTCTTCCAAGGTGTGTACACCTGTGGACCCTGAAAACCATCACACCCTCTTCGGTAATTACAATATTTCTTCTTAGAAAGCGTACTGTCCCCAATTGTAATATCCCAATTAGCAGAGTCTTTAGACTTATGGCCTAGTTCTTAAGTCGAACTAAGTTGACTCCAATTGTCTTCGCCATTGATAAAATGATCAGTTTTATCCCCAGCTATATTTGCAAAGGGGGTCGCCATTACAACCATGGTAGGTCACCTGACTCCGATCCTTTGTAATTCCATACCTAACCGATAGATTTTCTTTGGATGACTTCCTATTAACTTGCAGGAAGCTATTCCACCAGATTGGTAATTAATCCCTCGGTCAGCAACCCTTGGTTGCTCTCTGGGTAGTAGGTTTCAGTAACCATTGTAGTATTGAGAATCACCCCATGGCTACAACGTGTTCTGAAACCCAGTTGCAACACTCTGTGAAGTTTATTAGCTTCTTTGGTAGTGTCTTTTGGAGTTCTAAACTCTTCTGTTGGATGTAAATGTATTGGTCTCTAGTAGAGATCCTTTACCATTCTATACCATCTTATTGTGCAAAATCGTCCCGTTACTTACGGCCCATGCCAAAGGTGTCATGTTTTTGAAGCCAGTTAACTCTCTGGGTAGTTGACGGAATTGCTCTGTTCCACTTCCCAGGCCTAGCCGAAGGTCCCCTCTCATAAACCCTGCGAACAGGATCCAGTCGGACAGACGGCGATGACGTATATAGTGTTATTCTAACACCTTCAATTCTGTGGTAATATAGTCACAGGGCGCAACTGAGATTAATATATATGATGATGCGCGGGCCCCATAAGGGAGCCGGAGGGGGGTGTTGGAGACCAGAGATTCCGATTTCAGATGGGGTTACCCTACCTAGGGTGGTTCCTAGGTATCGGATTCTGTTATTCCTAACAGTCTGGAAAGTAGAGCAGAGTAAATCTGTCAACTACTCAGAGAGTTACTAGGCTTCAAAGATATGATATCTTTAGTATAAGTCATAAGTAAGCAGACATTTTTGCACTAAGATATAGTATTAAATAGTAAAGGATCTCAATGAGAAACTAATACATTCACACCCACCCTAACATAACAAGAAGACTCTTAAACTCCAAGGAATAATAACACAGAAGCCAATGGACTTCACGGAGTGTGGCAACTGGGTCCCAGAATACACTGTAGTTGCAGGAATAATTCCTAATATGAGAATGGTGAGTGAAACCCTGTTACCTAAAACAACCAAGGGTTACCAACTGAGGGATTATCTATCAAGCCAGTAGAATCGCTTCCCATGAGTTAGTATGAAGTTCTCGAGAAGATATTTGTTGGTTGAATATAGAGTTATGGAGAATTAAAGTCAGACGATTTAAGAAGATCGCAACTACAACTACCTCCTCAGATACAACCTGCAGATGAAACTGATCATTTCATCAATGATAGAGACAATTGGGGCCAACTCAGTTCGAATTGAGAACTAGGCCGTAAGTCTGTAGACTCTAATGATCGGATAATTGCTATTAGGCACTGCATAGCTTCTATTTAACAAAATTGTAATTGCCAAAAAGAGTATGGTAGTTTTCAGAGTCTACAAGTATTTATACGTTTGAAGAATACCCAATGCTGCAAGTTTTAACCCGAGAGGTACAGCTGTGTCCGAAAACTCTACATACTCCTCACTACAACAGTACTACCACTATGAATAATGATATTAACCACATCAAAAACAAGATATGAGTACAATTTTAAAATAAATAATTGTAAAAATAGAAAAAAACAGTTTCCTAATGCTACTATTTTGTATAGCTTCGATCTGCATCTAATACAGCCTAAAATCTCTCAGGCATCATCTGAATCCATTTATCAAATGTCCACAAGGAAAGGAGGTTCTACTCTTCCTTTGCTGCCTGAAATAATTTAGCAGCACTCTGGGTCCATCTCTCAACATTGGAGAATTGCTTTCTGAGTTTTCTTTTGAAAATTACCCAAGCATTCTCAATAGGATTGAGATCTGGTGAGTTGAAAGGCCAAGCCAATCTTTGATATCTATAGTCCTCTTGCAATTTTTTGTTTTCTGCTCTATTATACCATGATGCAATATTAGCAGCCATATAGATAATTTTGTTGGGAATACGGGGATCTGATGCCTAGAAAACACTCTAAGTAGGGTAACCTCACTCAGAATCAGCATCTCTAGTCTCCAACACCCCCATCGGGCCCCCTTACAGGGCCCTCACATCATCATACACATTAATCTCAATTGGGTACTGTGAGAATAAAACCACAGAATTGAAGGTGTTAGAATAATACTATACACATCACCATCATCTGTCTCACTGAATCCTATTCACAGGTTATATAGGAGAGGACCTTCAGCTACGTCTGAGAAGTAGAATAGAGTAAATCCATCAACTACTCAGAGAGTTACTAGGCTTCAAAAATGTAATGTCTTTGTAATAAGCTATAGGTAATTGGACGTTTTTGCACAAAGAGATGGTATTGAATAGTAAAGGATCTCAACAAGAGACTAATACATTCGCATCCACCCTAGAATAACCAGAAGAGTCTAGGACTCCGAGGAACAGTACTATAGAAGCCAATACACTTCATGGAGTGTTGAGACTAGGTTTCGAAATACATTGTAGCTGCAGGGATAACTCCTAATACTCCAACAGCAATTAAAACCCTATTACCCAGAGTAACTAATGGTTGTCGATGGAGGGAATATTTATCAGTGCAGTGGAATAGCTTTCTGCAAATTAGTAGGAAATTCTCTGGAAGATATCTACTGATTGGGTAAGGAGTTATAAAGGGTTGAAGTCAAGGGACCTAGAAAGATTATGATTACAGCTACCTTCACAGAGGGAACCTGCAGATGAAACTGATTGTTTCATCAATGAAGTAGACAATTGGGGCCAACTCAGTTCGACTTGAGAACTAGGACACAAGTCTAAAGACTCCAATGATTAGATAACTACTATTGAAAATGGTACGGCTTCTAGTTAGTTATATCGGAATTGCTGAAGAGGGTGTGGTGATTTTCAGGGTCTCTAGGTGTTCGTATCTGTTAAAATTACCTGACATTGCGAGTTATAATCAGAGAGGTACATAGTTGTATAATAAATAGATGTAGTCTACAAACACTCAGATGTGGAATATCAATATGGAAGTGCCTTACCAGCTTTTGACATCATCAAGCAATGGAGAAGAGATCTTAACAATATAATATTGTTTTTATGATTTTATCTTACTTTACTAAATTTACTGCACTCTTAGTAGTCATAAACGAAATCAATGAATTTGAGTCTTGCTAGACAATCTCTATCTACAGAAACAAATCTTATTTGGCCGAGACAATTCTGAAGTCTATCAGATTGTCTCCACCTAACAGGTTTGAGGAGCTCTGTCTATGGCATCAATGAAGGGAATATGGTAGGGTTGGTGAATCTCAGTTGCATATTGGTAGAAATTGAGACCAAGTCCATCTCATTCACTGGTCCTTTTCTCCTCAGTCCTCTTCCTCTCAAGACTGAGCTCAGTCCTCCCTCCTTGTATCATAGCAGCATCTACACCTATATTGGTATGCCCTGACTTAAAGCTTGACTTTAAGTTCTTTTCTTCCAACTCTTCACCTAATCTAAGTCTGACCTTTCTTCCCATTGAATTTGGATTATATTTAATTATGGCTTCATCCACAAAAACCACCCATTTTCAAGCTCTTGTCCAGTTCCTCCTCACTCTAGCAAACTCCTTTCTCTTCTCCTTCTCTCCTTTTCTCCAAAAAGGTGCTTTACTAAGTTTTCTGAACTTAAATCCAGCTTGGCTGGATATCTTGCTAATAGTATTTTTGTCATGTCTAATATTGGCTTTTTGAGTAATGTCTTTTAAGGCTAAATAAGGCTCAGCATCAATAATATCAAGAATTACTTACCCTTTAGCATCAGTAATCTTGATTGGTCTGCCAGATCAGTGGGCATCATATGTGTTTCCATTTCTGGATTTTGCATTTTAGACCACTGTTGAAACAGTTGGCTTGGAGAGGTTCATAAACTTTGAAATTTTACCATACCCCAAATCAGTATATTTATAGAAGGCATAGATTTCCTGTTTCAGGTGTTGTCTGAAGGTTTGGGAGTATGGTGGTACGATAGTAAGGAGTGATATTAAGGTGATCGTTGGTTGTAGTGCTGCCCAGTAGGGGTACGTAGACTGTTCAGACATGACCATATTTAGTTTGTGTGATAGATAGATGTAGTTAGCAAACACTCAGACATGGAATATAAATATTGAAGTACCTCCCAAGCCTTTAGACATCTTCAAGTAATAAAGAAAAGCCCTTAACGATATAATATTGTCATTGCGATTCTATTCTACTTTATATACTTTACTTTCATCTTATTTGTCATAAACGAAACCCGAATAATTTGTGCTCTCCTAGACAATCTCTGTCTACAAAAATGAATCTTTGTTGGCCTAGAACACTCTGAAGTCTATCAGGTTGGCTCCACCTAACACTGTCTACCTGAAAAGAGGAAAGAACTGTGGAGTAAGCAGGACCTTAAAAGGTGAACTGGGAAAAAACTAAAA
>NW_003298820.1:85068-126298 GCF_000151645.1 Tuber melanosporum | reverse complement strand
AAACAAATCAAGTATCAAAACGATACTTAAAACAATACATAAAACAAAACCAAGTATCAAACGATTACTTAAAACAAACCAAGTATCAATCGATACTTAAAACAAACCAAGTATCAAAGCGATACTTAAAACAAATCATAAAACAAAACCAAGTATCAATCGATACTTAAAACAAACCCAGTATCAAAGTAATACTTAAAACAAAACATAAATCAAAACTAAGTATCAACCAATAGTTAAAACAAACCAAGTATCAAAGCGATACTTAAAACAAAATATAAAACAAAACCAATAACTGAGTACCCGTACCGGTTACAAATACTGTCTGTCGAAGTCTGCCTTTTCTATTGCGGAATTATACTATCTTAAATTGTAACGGATATAAGTAATCTGTTAAGAATTTCACTTTATATTTAGTTTTTTATATTGTTTGGATATGTCGTTTGTTTCAAGTATTATTCTGCATAATAGATATGACAGGATTTCACTCATGACTCAATTATGAGTCATCAGTCTCATCCATATAACTCACTTAAGTCATATGATTTGTTTATGTTATAATTTGTAATGTTTCACATATGACTTGATTATGAGTCACTGGTTTTGCAATATGACTTACTCAAGTCATATGACTTATTTACAAGGATTTCACATGACTTATCATTATGAGTCATAAGTGTTAGGGTTGGCGAGAAGAGCACTATATAAGGGGGCCGGTACAGCTGAGGAGGATAGGCTCTTCCTACTTTGTTCTAAGTAATTTCCTCATACTTACTTTCACCCCACCTCAGAACGTGAAGGTTTACCTTCATCCAATCAGAGCTCTTGATTTCTATCTCACGATAGACTTCAAGTCTTTAACCTTGAGTACTCTTTTTAGTCCTCATTGTTATTCCTTTCTTTACATTTGCTGGAAGTTCTTACTTCCTGCTATATATCTTTGTGTTTGTTCATTTATGTCACCTCCTCACAGTCACAATAGCTATATAAGTCTCTGCCCTCTCTGTCACATCCACTTTACATTCATCAGTGGCATTTTCTTGTGCTGTCAAGAAGAACTTCACACTGGTAGCCAAAGTCTCTTACTTTTGGCATCAGGTGTATGTGCTTTCTCATTGATTTCATCATATTGAGAAGGCAGTATCTACCATGTCAGCCACCCTTGTCCCTGAATACAAAACAGTTCACAGTTTAGTTTCTATGCTTACCACTGCCTGACTCTTCTACAATTATTATCTCTTCGCCTGTCCTCTCAATTGCTTTGGTTACTAAGATAGTCTCCGTTATGGGTAGTGGGTTGGACTATGAGAATTTTCAAAGGCCAGTGGAGGAGTGTTTTGGAGGAAATATTACGTGAGCGGTTATCCCACCCTTACCTCCAGCTGTAGGTATAGGTATTGGTATAGGTAGACCAGTTCCTAATTCATGGGATCTGGTAGAAGTGCATGCTCCTGTTGTAAGTAGGGAGGTTTTCTTTATTATGGCACCTACTGTAGTGATATCTCCCCTTTTAGTAGGGCAGGTGCCTAAGCCCATAGCTGGTCAGGGTAACACTTCTGGTAGCATCCCCCCTGTAGCAGTAGGTAGTGATAAGGGTGGTCAGTCCACTTCTGTTTCTAGATATTCACTTGAGGGTGGAAAGAGGAAGAGAAACAAGAACTATCATGTTAAGCAAGATCAATCTTCACCTGCACTACTTGTTCCCAACTCTGAGTAGTAATAACCTTTATCAGTTCATATTCAGTCATGTCAGGCTACTACACAGTCTATAGCGGATCTGCCCTCTGTGAAAGGAGTGGAGGAATTTGAGGAGTGCATTGCTTAGGTGTGTTGAGCAAAGTATTAACAGAGCGGAGATGTGGTTACTCTGGCACCTTCTGTTCAGGTGTTTGGATTGCACTACTACTATAGTGCTCTTTGGATAGTTTATAACAATTTATACTGTAACAAGACTCCATGGAATACTATTGCAGTTAACCAAACACATGCCCATACCGGTTTCAAGAGACTACTATAGTAGGAATGGTGGTAGACTACAGTCTACCAAGCTGAGGTACTGTTAGTTAGGTACCTCAGTTAGACATGCTATACTATAGTAAGATATATATACGTACTAGTAAGGAGCGGTGGTTACCCTGCTGGGTAGAATAACCCAAGTAGTCAATTTGGAAGGTATCCTGAATTGTTTGACAGTGAGACTGGGTAGGATTACCCTACTCTCTAGGATAACTCAGGGTGCTATTACTCTACTTTCAAACTAGAATTACCTTGCCTTGAGTAATTCGTTACCCAACTATGGGGCCAAGTTACCCTACCTTGAAAGTCACTTGTTACATTAGACTTTGGGAGAGGTTACTAGATTGTTAGTCATGCAAAACAACATAGAACATTCAAATCTCAAGTTGAGCAGATTACTCTCTCACAACCAGTTGAGCTCCAAACAACCTACAACTTGGAGGTGTGGTGGCCAACACCACCTCTCCAGCCCTATTATAAGTTCCTAGTATCATCAGCTACAGCTTAGAGAGTTGCTGTAAGTCTAGTAAAAGTCTAGAAGTAGAGATACTCCTGTAATACCATATATACTCACACCGTCCGTCAGATAAAAGCTGTCCACAGGATGGAGGTAGGTGTAGAGGGGAACCTGGAGAATAGTCTCCAGGTAGTTTCATGCAAAACAAATCAGAACTGATGGAGTAATACTACTTTGAAGTTAGAGGTAGTATATGAGGTTACTGGAGGCCAATAGGCAAGGTAACTGAAGCCTGTTTTCCCAAAAGTGTAATAGTATTAGAGAATCATTAAGGGCTCTGAGACACTAGTCTGAGGTCATGATAAGAGCTACTTCTAAGAGGGTTGACTGTGGGTAGTGCCTATTGGTAGTTAACCTCCAAAGGGGTCTATCGGAAGAGCTAGATAGCCATCATCCAAAATGATGTTGAATAGAGTGGAACCAGATAGATGTTAAGGGGCTGCACATTCTAGTAGAAGACTAAGTATATATGGGTAGAGAATTCCATAGTTGGTATCATATACATTTGGGCATGACAGTTCGCCACTGACATGTCTGCAATATGAAGAGCGTTTACACCTGCAGTTGCATTTTAGATGCAGCGGTTAAAACACTTCTATCAGATAGATGTTAGCAAACTACTGAGCAGTCTAGTTCACCACAGAGGATATTTAGTCCGATATGTTGAGCTTGGCTAGACAGTATAAGGAAATTGGGTGCTCTCCAATGTGGAGTAGTGATAGGTAGTAACTAGCAGTGTATGAAATCTACTTAAGCATATGTGAGTACTCCTCTACTCTGGTAATCAACAACCTCTCACTATCAGGACTTAATTGAGTAAAGCTGTGGCTTAATGATATTAAGTTTTACCATTTTGTTTCTTCAAACTCTACTGTTGAGACTTTCAAATTTATTATATTCGTTCTCATTCGCAGAAGAATTCATCTTGGTGCAGTTGCAACCTCATGATCCATCTTCTCAGTGAGAGCCCCCATTATACATACCCTCTCAACTAAGGAGCCCTTGCTCAGTAAGTTGGCGCCCCTTCAAGTCTATATGCTTGGACTTTAGGTGTTTTCTTTATTATTGGTATTTGGTATTGGATTGCCAGGACAAAGTCAAAGGCTGTGGAGAGGATTGCATGAGGCGATCTCGTGTATACCATATGAGGATTGAAACTCTGTATGGTTGCCTAAAAACCAACTGATAGGGATGCTACCCACTTGGAATGCGGGCACCTATAGCCGGGTAAGCAGAATAGAAAAGCTTGTCCAAAGCTAGCTCTCTTGTAGGTTATCTCTCAGCTGGTGGATTGGGATGGTGGTACTGGGCAGCTTGATTAGTGGTTCAATAGACAGTTGTGTGAGGACTGCAAGGTACAGTTAGTCATGGATAAAGTAGTACAGCCCATATCCTGCAGTATAGTAAAGGTGATTAAAATTACTAGGGCTAAGTCATTCATACATTACACCAGAGCTGTCCAGGACTCTATGTGTATAAGTAGGCATGACCAGACAGATGCGCCCACTGGTCTCTTTTCAACATACCATGTAAACTGAAAACTCTGAATTCACTTCAATGGTGAGGGCGTGCACGTAAGGCATTACCTGATTCACCCAGGATGAGGCTCAAGGAGCAAAGATAATAATAGCAATGGACACTCCCCTAGAGGTGTTAGGCAGCTAATATAGCTCAGTATTCAATGCATACCTTTTCCAGCAGGTGTAGAAGGGAGGAATTGTTCTTACTAATGTGGTTTCTTATCCTGTATCTCTGTCCACTACCACGAAGGAGATGTCTCAAATAGTGAGCATTAACAATGCGTTGACCAACTTGATTCTCACCACACTACCTCGGAGGGGAGTTCAGAAGAGCTTAGAGCTGCTCTAGCTCATAATTTAAAAAACAAGTTTTCATACCAACTAAGGCAGTTGAGAGATCCCCTGTAATGTGGATTGGCACGTGTGTCGCAAGGTCATTGAGTGGGACTTGGGTAGGCTTCTACTGTGGAAGGGGTTATTGTGGGGTCATATTTAGATAGCAGTAGTAGAGTTTTGTTTCTTGGTATGGGTAACTTGGCTGGTACGTAGATGCACTGAGGAGGATTTTCTTTACCATTGATAGTCCTGTATTTAGTATTCGTGTTGGGGTATAGCAAGGGTTTGTTTGAGGTACAGGACAGAAGGTTTAGTTGGTTCATAGTTTATGATATCCAGGTTGCGTTAACCTGGGGGCCCAGTCCTGAGACTTTTCATATGCCAAAGTCGTCAGTACATATATAAATATAATTAGATTAAATGTTCTAAGTAATTATCTTACTTATTACATTATACGAATAAAACCCATTTATGCTCTTTTTTTTTTACATTTCTCACAAGCATAAGAGCAATATCTCTATAGGTAACCGGTATGGATACTTGTTTATTAGTTTTGTTGTATATTTGTTTTAAGTATTGCTTTAATACTTGGTTTGTTCTAAGTATCGTTTGAGACTTGGTTTGTTTTAAGTATTGTTGGATACTTGGTTTTGTTTTATGTTTATTTTAAGTATTACTTTGATACTTAGTTTGTTTTAAGTATCATTTGATACTTGATTTTGTTTTATGTTTGTTTTAACTATCACTTTGATACTTGATTTGTTTTAAGTATCATTTAATCCTTAGTTTTGCTTTACATTTTGTTTTAATTATCGTTTTAATACTTAAGTTGTTTTATCAAAATGTATCACTCAATACCTTTGATTAGTTTCATTCATGCTAGACATGATCAGATTTGTGTATTTAAAGACCACCTAATTCCACAATGGAAAAGGCAGACTTCGATAGACATTATTTCAATATACTTGGTTGAATAGTTACTCTTTTGCTTTCCCAGTACACCTTTGAAGCCTCCTTTAGTTCTCAGCTCTCGCTACCTCTCTGGTAGAGCAGGCTACCTGTTGAACTATCATATCTTGTACTGATAACATGATTAGCATCTTGTGAACACAGTACACGATATATTCCAATGATAGATGTTACTCAATCAAGTGTTAATATCATAGGCCAAGAGGCCTAAGAACTATCGTATAAGGAAAAGAGAGACAAGAGAAGTATCGTTCCCCAATGCTAAGTACTAATCATCCTAGCGGAAATCATTACAGTAATAATCATGTTTCCATAGACTATAAGTATATCGCCTAACATAATAGGAACATGTTTGTATTTTCGCTTCTGGGCAATAGTTGTACTTCCAAATCATGCAACTTTAACAGCCTAGAAAGCATTATTTCAGATAGTGTGATGGAGGTTTAAGTGGTCATCTGAGGTGGTGATAGAGAAGTTCTTGAAAAGAGTTGAAGACAGGAGAGGGTATTGCCAGCTGAAGATTGCTGTATATGGAGATATACTAAGTATGTCTGAGTATCCAGCATTGATGTAGGCAGCAAGCTCAACAAGTGTATGTTCCCAGTTTATTCATTGTTCATTAATCTGATTTTGGATTCCAGTCTTAATTTCTCTGATCTTGCATTCTGCTTGGCCATTGGTTTAATGGTATCCTGGAGCAGCCATAATATGACCAATTCTAAGTAAAGTGATAGTCTGTTTCCAGAACCTAGATGTGAAATGGGTGTCAGAATTACTGACGATAGATAATAGATATCTATAGGGGCTAAATAGGTATTACCGAATGTTATTCCAGATGTCTTTAGCAATAAATATCTAGAGAAACAATCCACAGCTATTGTAACATGTTTACAAGGTGCTAATCATGTTATTGATAGAAGATATGATAGTTCGACAGGTGGTCTACTCAACTAAAGAGGAGGGAAGAGCTGAGAACTAAAGAACACTTCGAAGTAGTACTGGGAAAGCAAAAGAGTAACTGTTCAACCAAGTATATTGAAATACTGTCTGTCGAAGTCTGCCATTGGCATCATGGAATCAAGCGGTTTTCTAATACACAAATCTGATCATGTCTAGTATGAACGAAACCAATCAAACGTATTGAGCGATACACTTTGATAAAGCACCTCAAGTATTAAAAAATACTTAACATAAAACATAAAACAAAACTAAGTATTAAACGATACTTAAAACAAACTAAGTATCAAAATGATACTTAAAATAAAATATAAAACAAAACCAAGTATCAAAGCGATACTCAAAACAAAACATAAAATAAAATCAATAACCATGGATACGTACCAGTTACTGCTACCAATATGGTGTCACAACTGGCAGATTTGTTGAATGGTTCTGCGAAATCTCTAGCAAAGGATTTCAAGATTTCGCAGAACAACTGGAGGATCTGGGTTATCCCTTGTAGTAGTTGGATTCTTCCCTTATTCACCAAGTTGAGCCCGTATTGTTTGACGAAATAGCAGAAGTCTTTTTACATTTCAAGCCAGTAAATAAATTCTGAGGTATAAGAGAGATTGCAGTCAGCACTGTGATATCCTTTGTTGTCGATTTCTGTAATCATATATTCTGTAATGAGTTCGTAAGGTGCTAATCACATTTTGGGATAAGGTACGATAGTTGACAGGTTGCTTGCTCTACCAGAGAGGAGGTGAGAGCTGCAAATTAAAAGTAGCTTCGAAGATGTACTGGGAAAGCAAAAGAGTAACTGTTCAACCAAGTATATTGAAATACTGTCAGTCGAAGTCTGCCTTTTCTATCATAAAATCAGACGGTCCTTAAATACACAAGTCTGTTCATGTCTAGCATGAACAAAACTAATCAAAGGTATCAAGAAATACAATTTGGTAAAACAACTTAAGTATCAAAACGACACTTAAAACAAAATATAAAACAAAACTAAGTATTTAACAATACTTAAAACAAACCAAATATCAGAGTGATACTTAAAACAAAACAGAAAACAAAATCAAGTATTAAATGATACTTAAAACAAACTAAGTATCAGAATGATACTTAAAACAAAATCCCTAACCAAGTACTCATACTAGTTACAATTGTGCACCAGTACTGACCAACAAGGGATGCCACTTGTGCAATGCCGTCCAAACATTAGAAAAATGTGAGTATCATGCCCTTTTCTGCATTTGTCATTTCACACCTGGCAGTTTTCGGGTTTCTTTATTTTTTACGTTCATATTTAACAAGTCCCAATCGATTGACCATTATAGGAATTAAATGAGTAATAGACTTCGAAAGAGCATAAAAAGGTATTTGGTTACTGAATACTCGAGTAGAACATAAAAGAACACAGTTGCTGTGTCACCATCATTGTTATTGTGATATGTACAGTCGTGTCCGGAAAGTTTTCGTACCCTCGCATGACAACCGCATAACCACAACCCCCAACCATAAAAATTTCAAAAAAAATGTTTAAAGAAAACATGATAGTATTGCTAGTAGACAATAAAAAGACATTATTACCATTTTGTATAGCCTCTATTTGCATCCAGTATAGCTTGCATTCTCTCAGGCATCTTATCTATCCATCCATCCAACTTCTCTTGGGGAATTAAATCCCACTCTTCCTTTGCTGCCTCAAACAATTCAGCTACACTATGAGGCCTTCTTTCCAGTCTGGAGAATCGCTTGGTAAGGGCTCTTTTAAGTAGTGCCCATGTGTTCTCAATAGGATTGAGATCTGGTAAGTTGGGTGGCCAAGGGAGTTTTTTGTAACCACAGTCTGCTTCCAATTTTCGATTTTCCTCACCACCATGCCAGGAAGCATTGTCCACAGCAAGGTAGATATTGTTAGAAGGTCTATCCAGACCCTCTATAAAAGGGATAAGGTAAGGCTAGTGGATCTCAGTTGCATATTGGTGAGAGTTTAGGCCAAGTCTGTCTCTTTTACTGGTTCTTTCCTCCTCCCTTCTCTTTCTCACAAGAATTAACTCAGTCTTTCCTCCCTTCATCATTGCAGCATATACTCCAATGCTAGTCCTTCCAGACTTAAAGCTAGGCTTCAAGTTTTTTTCTTCCAGCTCTTCACCAGGTCTAACTCTGACCTTTCTGCCTGTTGGATTTGGATCATAAACAATAGTAGCTTCATCCACAAAAACAACCCAATTCCATGCCCCTTTCCAGTTCCTCCTTCTCCTAGCAAACTCCCTTCTTTTCTCCTTTTGTCCTTTTCTCCAAAAAGGCTTTTTCCTAGGTATCAGAAGCTTAAAACCAGCTTCTGATATGATCTTATCAATAGTGGTTTTACCAAGACCAATATTCGCTTTTTTGGTAATGTCGCATAACGCTAAATGAGGCTCGGCATCGATAACTGACTCCACCATCTTTCTTTTTATGTTGGTAATCTTGGTTGGTCTTCCACCTCGTTTTGCATGGTGAGTGTTTCCACCCCTAGATTTAGCTCTTTTGACCACAGACTGAACAGTTGATTTGGATACACCTAAAGACTTAGAAATTTTGTCATATCCCATATCTGTATGTTTATACAGAGTATAAATTTCCTTATTCAGGTCTTCTCTTGCTCTTAGGTTATGTGGAGGAGCCATGGTGAGGAGGGTTGTTGTGGTGATGAGGTGTTGCGAGGTTGCACCTCAGGGGTACGAAAACTTTCCGGACACGACTGTACTCAAGTACTCGAGTACTTTTAGCGAGGCATGACTAATAATATGGGACATGTTTCACGAACACTTCTGTCGAGTGACTGTATAACGAGTGATAGTAACTTGGTGGGATTTGGCGCAGACCACGACGGATTTTCAGGAGGCAACTATGAGTTATGGTACCTCTTTCCGGTTCCACTGCCATATGTACTCTGGTGTGTCATTAAAAATCGGGAAACGATTTCTGCTTATCCGATACAAAATCCTGAAGGCAGTGGTTGTGTTTTTCCGATTTTCAATGCGCTGCGACATTGGCGATGGCACTCCCCCGGTAAGCAGCGTGACCCCCAAGAGCCCCCCCCCGCGCATATACCAGCCTAACAAAAATGTAGGAAAACGCACTAAATACCAAAGTAGAAGACATAGGCATAAACCATGGACACAGTTCTCCAAGAAAGTGAGCAAGAGCCCCAGATATTCTCAATATCATGCCCCAGAATATCCTGAGGGAGCAACGACAATACAGAAAGAAAACAACTCACCCGAATTGGTGGCACATGCATCACAAAACTTAATCCATTGATATCCGCGTTCAAATCTTAAAAATAATGCTACAAACAAACAGCTTTCCCCGAAAATAATTGGGTTAAAGCATCAGATATCTGAATGCGGGCGCATTAGGGACTCGACTAACCTCTTATTAACGTACCATAGCACTCTACCGAATTTTGCGGGAGTACTTTCCCGCCTACCGAGCCTTGGTTTATGGGCCGGACATTGTACTCGGTGATTCCATACAGCCCCACCACGACTTCCCCATCTCAAATCTAACTCACCAGTCCTTTTTCAGGTCCTCGGGCTCAATTCAGCTGCAAATCGATATAGAATTCGAAAACAATTCCTACCATTCAACTTTCCCAACGCTATCTAAAAAAATGCCAAAATATGCAAAAGGGCGATACTCTTGTGATATCGGATTATGGGTAACTATGCATGAAACACTTGGACACTTATACGCCAACCTTACCTTGCTGGACCCCACAATCTACACCGGCAACTCCTCAGCAAGGCATACACCGAGGCTTTCAAACAGAGTTCATATTCGAAGCACAGACCCACTCCCGGACATACCATACTACACTACACTAGCTGCCGTCGAAACCACCGTTGGGTCCCCCACTACTTTCCTGTAGCTGAGGCAAACTCAACCTTGGATATTGGTCCCTGTTGAGTATTGTAGGATATGGGTAATCACCCTATCCTTGAGGATATATCAGTGTATGGGCATTGCCCTGAGTTGTGGGTGTATGTCTTTCTTTCGTCTTAGCTTGTTTTCTGTACGTAGAGTTGTGCCTGATCTCTCAATCAATCAAGTGATCTCACTCCGATCGTTCCTATCATTCAACAGTCCCGACCTTTTTCCTAGCGGAGTTGCCATTGGGCCATTGCAGCCGCCGTCAGTCCTCATCGCTCATTTTGGGCGCTGAATTCCAAACTATATACCCACGACGAGTACTAAGAGAACGGTATCATACGAGTACAAGTACATCATGGAGCAGCTATGGAAGGGGTGGCTAACGGTTCGCCTGTCTTCTCCACCATCACAAACGAAAAGAGTGCCAAACCCGGACTCCGTCCGGTTACACTAACCAAAATTTGGCAAGTAAAGGGTGAAAACCCCCTCACCGCTCGAGTAATTCTCACACTGCAAGTGCCTTGGCGTACCTTATCTAAAAGGATAGAGGAAAATCTCATATACAGTAATTGAAGGCTGTCCTACCGGCATGTGATCCGAGTTACCTCCTTTAGCAAGGTCTAGATTTCTCTTTCCTTTTTCCTCTTTCGGGGGGGGTGAACAATTCACCCCTCCCGTATTCCTTGACCAGTTTCAAGGGAAGGATAATATATCTCGAGTACTCGAATTAGATTGAAAAGGGAAGGAACCCTTGGACGACGTAGCACATGATCCTACGTGACACTAGGCGGGTGATGAACTGGGATCATTAACAAGCAAAAAACCCTGTTACCCAACGAGTAGCGGTACCTTGCCGAATTCACTTTTCGCCAATAAAATACCTCTGTTTTTTCCACCCGCCCAGTTTTCGTCGTACCGCCAGTGAAGACTCTATTTCGGTGCTCGAGTACTCGTACCGTACTTGTACAGTACCCATACCCCGTGCAGGAATGCCACACATAAAACAATCCCCAATCCTTCGCCCGCTCGCTTCTTTTACCCACCATGGCAGGGGTCGAGCTGACCCTTTCTAAAGGTTGCGGAAAGGAGCCCCGAAGCTCCCCGAGTTGGTTTTTTTTTATATTGTCGAGACTGATTGAGCAACCTCGTTCACTTGGGCCATGCTGAGGAATCGTGGGAAACCACTAAAATGGCATCGATATAATACTTGTAGCAGACACGGACCAACTGGTGGAATATCGTTCATAGCCTGTCATCAATACAAGCTTCGGCCCCGCACACGCTAAGACACGCCGGCCATTGGGAGAAAACGTGTTTTTTCTGCCCTTGTTACCGTATAGGGATAGGGGAAAGCACTGACAGTGCTTGTAAGTGCTTAAAACATTCCTAATCGGACACCACATCAAACATATTTTAATTCCTTCAAGATAACCATAACATCTACGATACCGCACCTCAATGCCGATAAATGAGCTAAAAACGCAGGGGAAAAATGGGGTAAAGAAGAGGAGGAATACTTAAAACTTATCCCATCACATTCTCTTTGACGTTCTCCGCAGTATTTTTCTCTTGTTGCGGTGTTGTGAAGACAATCCCTCACCGTGGGCCGTATGATGTCAAAAAGCGAAAGGGGGGAAAATGTGTAACCCCTTTGCCGAAAAAGTGGCTTGCGTGCAAACCCTGGTATTGAATCTGTGGCGATTCTACACATAAAAATGATCTAGTCCGACATCCACAACCGATTGAAAATATCAAAGCGGTAGGTTTCACACTTCCCCCCTTATCGCCTCTGGCACCAGACGCTACTTGTACAGTACTCGTACCATACCGTATTCTAGTACTGTAGTTCATCCCTGTCATAGATGGTATTTTACCGTAATGGCTTCCTCTGAAGGATCAGGTACCGGTACCTACCGAACTGTACAGGTACTGTACTCGAGTGCCGTACCGCATCCCGATACTGTGAACGGGGCTTGCCAAGCAAGATCTGAAAATGGAAAATGAAAAAGGAGAATCTTCGACCCCTGCTGGAAATCTCCAACAGGACAAAAACTCACGCCACTTGTCGGTACCAGAGGCGATTCGGTATTCTATCAAAGCAAATGCGGTAGCTGGCGTCGAAAGTACCAGGAAGGAGTGAGTGGTTGATGAGAGTGGCTGTTGGGATGTACCGTGGGTTGATTGCGGGGTGCCCGAGCACACCAGTACTCTACCGCGCAGCTTGTGTATCGAACTTTGCTGATGTTATTTTTACAGGTGATGCCTTTTGGGCCCTGCTTGGCGTGTCGGAAACACTCGGCTTTTCTTACATTTTCTTTCAGAAAAATTGAGTTTTTCTGGCATGCCAAACAGGGTCCTTGGGTGTCGACAACGCCCGTGTCCAGATCAGCTGTGGGAAAGAACAACAAAAACAAAAACATCCGCCGCCCTGTGGGAGATCGCGCGGAGAAACCACTACACATTGACCAACTGGACAATGGCTGCCTTAGCCTTGCGAATTAGACTTCCCCTGACTTACTCCAGTAGAAATAAGCCATCACCCGGGATAAAGTCCATTACAAGTACAGTTAAGTTGGAGCTCACATCGCATTCCCCCCCCCTCCTTCCAATTATCCCCACGGCACTCGGCCTCTTGTCTCATGGTCAACGTGAGCAAGAATTCCATCCGGCGAACAATCTCCTCGAAGCTTATGTTTAAACTCCTCCTCTCTCAAAAAAAATAAGCATCATGTCTACGGCTAACTTTCCCACTGTATTCAACTTTACCGTGACACAAGTCGTTGTGACCGGCAATGCGAACCTCACAACCTCACTGGAATGCAAAGACCGAGGAGGATGTGGTTATCTCCCCGATACCGGTTTTCGAAGCACCCTTGGCCTTCTGCTGGCGACCCTCGTTCCCGTCCTCTCGGCAGCAACCCAATCCGTTTACATGAAGCCGCTGCAACGTGTTTGGAGGCGCTTCCTGGATATACTGCTCCGCATCTTCTTTCCGGAGATTGGACTATACAAGGTGCAGAAGGAGGAGGCCCACCGATCGCGAGTCCTGAAAGTTTTAGAATCGGAGGGGGTCGAGGGCGTGACCCGACAGCAATTGATGGCGATCCAGGCCGGTAGGCTCTACCGATCAAACGATCTCACAACCATCGTTCTCAACACGGATCAGGACAACTGGTCGCAGTTTCGATGGTGTTCGGAGGAGCCGGAGTTAGCCGTCAGGTTGGGGATTGACGATATAGCGGGGTATGCCGGCTTGCTCAAGGGTCTCCCAACCGGCAGGCGGACGTGGAGGGGTATCGGACTGCCAGATTTTGCCTTGGTTATCCTCACCATCCAATGGGCCTGGTTGATTACGACCATAGCCCTTCGCTTGTCAAGCGGCTACCGGGTCTCCCTCCTCGAACTCTATAGCTTATACTGCCTTGCTGCCTTCGTCCTCGAGAGACTTCTCACCCGACTCAACAAGCCGGCTTGGGACCAACACTGCGTTTCAGTCAGGTATACCCCCGCCGTCGTTCCGGAGCACACCAATGCCTGTGGTGTCCGGACGCCGGCAGAGCTCGGCATCATCGTACCAGCGTTCCTATTCCTCGCTTTCCCGGTCTACATGATGGTTTACGGGCACTTCTTGGCACTGTCCAAAGCGGAGCAGAAAGTCGGCGGATTCGCCCCGTCAATCTGTTGGAGTGCGGGAGGAATGTATTGTTCCGCCGTAGGCTGGGCCGTTTTCGGGATCTGGGTCGCCGGCAAATACCAAAATACCAGTAAATACTGCTTGAGATGGGTCCCCTGGGGGATTGCGGTCCTGAGTATAATCCTGAGCAAACTCATGGTGTTTTGCCTGGCCATAACACAGGTCGTGATCCTGGCTGATCCAGACATTTATCGTGTCCCTCCACAAAGGTTTACATTGCCACATATTGGCTAGGGTGTTTTTTTGTTTTTTTTTGGCAGGGTTTCATTTCTTTCTTTTATAAATACCATTTCGTGCGGAGCGTTGGGAGGTGATTCATGCTGGCGGTCTGTTTTCTTGGGGTAAAGCGAGTACGGTACTAGATGTATATTTTTATTTTTTTTATTTCTCGCAAAACCCGTTGGATTGATTTAGGTACAAGAGCGGGGGAGTGCTGGATGTATAGTTTTCAACGTATATATATAATCATAGCAAGTGTTTAATACCGCACCGCACAGTACATAGCAATTGCTGTCGATGTTTCGATAGAGGATAGCCGTGCAAAAAAGGAAGTCGGTTCCCACAGGACATCCTTGACGAGCATGCCGCACGTGGTCCGTTAAAGCTATCCATCCATATGGCAGCACATTATCAGCTACTCACCCCAGTTCTCACCTCAAACCCCGCCCCCCTCAGTAGACCAGTTACCCATCTGACACTATGAGAATGACTTTCGCGCGGAGCGCATCCGAGAAACCGCCCTTCCCTCAACCACCAGTAGCTAATCTGTCAGCTATCTCCCGCGCACCCCTCGCTGTCATCAGAACCTTATCACTGACAACATGGGATGCGGGATCAACCTAAATTCACGCCTAATGATAACCAAGCACCCATACCCGTGCCTGACCACGTGACGGATTTGGCTAGAGACCCCCAAGGCGACCTAGCAAGGGCGTCTCCCTGAGAGATCCCATCCAATATTACGAGTGGACAAACAATACACTCCCAGCGGTCACGGCATGTTATGTGGCGGGAGAAGGAAAGCGCGTCGTGGACGAAAAAGTGAGCACCGAAGGTTCTGGGAGTGTGTTCCATTGCGGGTGGGTTCCCGCCAAATGTATTTAGCTAATTAATGTCCCATCCTGCACGCCATAAATATCATAGTTGTAGACGGTATTTCTAAAATAGTACTGTACAATGCTGTACGGTACACGTTGAACAGGCCCCAAAGAAGTGAAACCGGACGACTATGTCTGATACCTGAAATTCGAGTACAGCATGATACCTGGCGGTAGGGGAGGTAAAGTACGGTATTAGAGCAATCTATTTCCCGAGCGCAATCACCATATTCGGAGTATTCCTGTGGATCATTCAAATTCGGATCCTAAGATACTAGATTAGGCAATAATTAAGGATTGATTGATAACCCTCCCTGGGAGCCTTGCGCTAGGCACCCGCACGCAAAATCGCCTATATGATACGTTCAAATCACCCCCACCGCGAGTTCGAAGAAGAAATGCATCTCAAGCTGCGGTGTGACCTCGCAACCAGGCATACCCTCACTCTCCGCCCTGCTCATACCTGCTGCTGCTCGTGAAATTCCTCCATCGCGGCCTTGCCCATGCAACAGATCGTAGAGATCGTCGGTCGATACAGCGCTGGATAGGAAAATCGACCCCTTTTCCTAACCTATCATTTTTCGTTTCAGTGATACAGATAAGAGAGTAGATGATAGCATAAAAGTTTTATGCGCCTTTAGTTTTTTTTTTTTTTTTTCATTTTTTTCCAAACAAAAATGCCCTTACCGTTATCTGGCAATACCCACTTTGTCGGGGAGACAGAGTTCATAGAAATAACGAGGCGCCCGTTTCAAGTGGTTTTCCATGCAGAATCCTTCCCCAAGAGCTTTTGTTCCCCGCGTGATAAGATGCTTGTATAATATAATATGATACCTTAGGTAATTGGCCCGGTAGTCATGATTGATCACTCGGATGTGTTCCTCATAGGGAACCGAGACACTCGCAACCTGGCTTCAGAAATCTCGGATAGAGAAGCTGTTTGACGATATTGAACTCTGGAAGCGCTCACAACAATCCAAAGAAATTTTCCCGTAATCAGGATAAGAGGTTTTGTAAAAAATAGAACCGGTCAATTGGAAGATCTTTATGCCAAGTCTGTCACCATGTTTTCCTTACCGACTGCAAGCCACGGTTAAGGAGGAAATATGAGAACTTTGAAAAGTGAAGAGACGGTGCAGAGAAAGAGGGTAACAGTGTTGTACTGATGAACCGTAGTGTGAGGAGAGAGATATTCGTTGTTGTTGTCTATCAATACAGGCAAAGGAGGGAGAGGGAGAGACTATATAGCTAAAAGGGAAAACACACACACACCTCACCCTACACATATGGTTATCCAGACCTAACTCAAAGTGTGAGTAGCCGTACCTCTAGCATATCCAACAAACAGAAGAAGAATGCTATCCAAAGCCTTGTTAATGGTTTGACCAGAAGTGATCGTCGGAATACACTTACGCCTCAGGGCACGAAGAATGTCTGGACCCGAACTCGCTTATACGTATGGCAGATAACCTACAGCCGACTCCCATCGAAGCCCATCTCCATAGGCCTCCGAGCTTTATTTTCATGTAGCAATCGTACTCCATCGATACGGCTCCGAAAACGAAGAGGTGAAAATATGCCAACGAACGGACCCGATAGTCTAGCATCCTACCGCAAGCGGCACTTTGATGAGACCCCGATTCCCACTCTCCCCGCTATTCTTCTGGAGATGTGGAGGTCTTGGTGGGGCGTTGACGGCATTGAGGATGGTGATGGTGATAAAAGGATCGCTCAGTTTCTCGACTGATTGGAGAGGGTGGGGGTTGGTATTGCGTATGTAAAAACCACAAAGAAAAGGTTGCTCGTAGAGAGCGAAGAAAACTAAGAAACGGTACAGAAGGGCAACCTAAAGATTCCCTTGACACACATACCCGACAGTTCAAACCTTACTTGTCCACATGCACAACTCTCCCATACTCGTGCCAAGGTTGCTCGCACGCTCACAAACCTGGGGCACTCCAGAATGCTGGCTTCAGTGTTCGCAGGCGGCCAGGCAGGCCCGCGGTTAGTGTGTGGCAGACATATTCAGATGCACGCTAGTATCTGAGGATACCTGAAGATGCCTACAGATATCTGCAGTCGGCTCAGCTCCGGGACATGCGAATTGAAATCAAAAAAGGAATATTCCCGGGTTCCACAGTTCTGAGAGCAGTGCGGATGCTGGGAGATTTCCTATCACTCGATATATTCCTAAAGTGTGCGCACATCACACGTGAGCAAACATTATTTGGTTATGATTTCGTGCTATTTTCCCTACCGCATCATTATCAGTATCATACAACCGTAAAATACCTAGATATTTTCGTTATAGCCGCCCCTACACTATATCCTTCTCCTAGTACCCTTCACCTTCATAATTCCGCATGGAAAACCATTTCTCCTCTTCTTGATTGCTATTTCCGTATGTGAGTGTATAGTGCATGGGAATCTACATTAGGTGGTGCACAGAGCGGTTATTCAACCACTATGATATATGTAATGGCGGTGAAGATAGAAATATTACGTGTGGACACAGAGGCTGTTGACGCATATGCTCGTTGCTGCTCAACCGATACCAATTTATACAAATGCCCCGAAAGCTCCCCAGAATTACAGCAGTCACATAGGATCGCTCGGAAGCCAGCAGATATCTGCAGTCCGGCCAGGTCGCCTCTCGGAAAAGCCCAGGCCGGCCCGGTTATGCTCAAGCCGGGCCGGACTGGCCGCTTGTCAACACTGGCTAGCTTTGTGTGTAGTGATCAAGAAGTACGAGCATGGGAGCCATTTTGTAATGTAGATTATTATAGATTTATTGTTTTTCTATGAAATTATCGTTGAGCTGGCAGGCACTCCTCTGGAGTGCCCCAGGTTTGCGAGCGTGCGAGCAACCAGGTGTTGTGGCTGGAGAGCCACAACCTTGGCACGAGTGCATGCTACCCATTCGTACGTCAATTCGTACTCAGACTTCTAATACCAGGATTATACTACCGTCAGATGGGAATGCCCTATCATACGCCGGATTATACACGGCGATACCAGTCGCGGTTAGGGATAGAATGGGTGAGCTTGCTACCTCACCCACCCGGGCTCGACCTGACAGAGAATTTCTCAGCTTGTTTCAAATGCCGATATTTTAAGGGCAGGCTGGGATGAGCAGGAGATGATTTCTTTGTCGCGGGGGTGTTGCAGGAGCTGCTATGGAGGGGAGGGTGTTTATATTTGTGTCAATTGCACACTTGGGTAAATGGCGACCTGTCTACGAAGAAATTGGGGCCGACTGAAGAGAAAAACGTAGCCTAGATATTAATGTTTCCCGTTTATCACTTTGGGGGCTCAATAGTTGGGGTGGCATCCCCCCCTCCTTAGCTAGGCGGAAGAGGGGGTGTTGATTTAAACCAAGATTGCTGTCTCATTACCAAAAGACACCCCCTGTTGTCGTTCAAGTGTGAGAGATAAGGAACCGAAGGGGAGCAAATATTTGTAGGAAATGGGAACTATGGGAAGGTAGAAGAAATTGGTAGCAGAAGGTGATGATATTCTTGTGTACCCCCCTTTGCCTGAGACGGCAGTAGGATACTTATTCTCAGAGAGGTGTCCATATGAAATGTCCCAAGTCCCAATATTCCATACACAACATCCTTCCGTCACATTAACGCAATACTTCCAACATTCCCCATTGCAATAAGCTCCTATATGCTGGCAGAGAACCACAGTATCTGATAACTTCAAGTTGAACAACATCAGCAACCCTTAGAGAAACTGAGAGGGAATGGCCTAATACCCGAACCCATAAAGAGAACAACAATGACCTCATCCGCCATCAGCAAAATAAACTCGTTTCTCGTGTTCAGCTCTAAAAACACCCTTCTCTCACACACTACTGTAATACGAGTGTACGCCTTCAGACCCAAAGGGTTGAAAAAAAAAAATTACTCAGCTCATGCAAGTATCATAGCCGCCGAATAATCAAGAACCAATGAAAAGCGCCCAATCACCAAGATATATGAAACCCAATATATATAAAGAAATTATATAGGGTTCGGAAAGTAAATGTGGGTGAGATGGAGAAAATAACAGGTTTGTAGATAGCGGAAGACAATATCTCCAAACATCCTCTACTCTCTTATTCCGAGTGATATAACATGATTGAGACTGCCAACGTGTTAAACCGCCCACGGCCCACAAGATCTCACAATAAAGCTCTTCTACCGCAGTAAGTCCTTGAGCTGCTCTCGTCGCTGGGTTGAAGTCGAGGGGGGGATTTGGAGGCGACGCACTAAAAAAGGCGCGACTTCGATCAGCGACGTGGGTGGGACAGGTATATGACTTACTGGTACTGTACTGCTACGCTATGACCGATTGCATTGACAACTCTAGTGACCCGGCCAATATTCCCCTATCAGCTCTTCCGTGCCATAGCAATCCCCTTATATTGAACCAGAAGGAACAATCCGGTCAACACTCTACCTGAGTGGCCCCCCGAAGCACCCACAATGAAAAGCATAAAGTTTTCTGAGCATCAATCAGGGGGTGGAGAAAAGAGCCCTTCGAGCACTTTATTCGGGTATCTCCCCGATTGGTCTGACATCTCTTCCTCTGCCAAATTCTAAATAGGGAACTAGAGATATTTATGCTTCGTTTTTCTGTTCACCTATACTCGAGTATATGACAAGCACTGGGCTCATGCAGATTCGGGTGGTTAATTACCTTAGCTCACTCCATGGCATTAAGGCCTGGTGGGTCCTCTACACGGTATTCGCACTACTTGTGCGGCCGATACATATATTGGTCACGTGGATGTCAAGGCAAAGAAAGCTGGTGTGAGTTCCCGCCCCCGGCCTGCTCTGAAAAGGCACGTGACAAGTATATCTATCCTCCGCACTTGCAGTCATCAAGGGGAGGGACAAAGGTATTTTGGCTGGCAAAAACAGGAAGTTCATAAATTCAGGTTAACAAAAATACTTGGCACTAACCTCTATTCGTCAACCACCCGTTTTCGTCGGGCCCCCCGTTGAAGATTGGGCTAGTGGGCCCCACAGTGTCAAAATACCAAGTGTCTACCCAATTAATTTTTCAATACCGGTACGTTATGCTTGTAAATCAAGACAGGAAACAACCCTACCCGGTCAGCGGGTTGTATTCTGTAGGTCATGGTGACGATTTGCTAGTCTATAACTTCCAACAGTTAATCCTAATGACGGAAGCCCTGCTCTTGTCATGTTTATAAACCCTCCAACTCCAACTTCCATACTGGAGTGCTTGGTCCCCACCGAAATCTGAAAGTGAATTCAACTTTCCAATTCTCTGTCAATTCTTTATAAATCAGCAGAAGACAAACCAGAATCATCAGATCCAGCTAGAGAGGCAATCTTGGTCAAAGGAGATCCGCGCACGGTATCGAGACAGAGCAAGAGGAGTATTGAAGAAGCAAACCCTCGGAGACGGGATTGGCCATCCCAGAGAGCCCGAGGGGCAAAACATGAGAGGGGTTGGTGACATTCCCCCCCCTCCTTTCCCCCGATACACTGGTAGATCCCTTTCCGTTTTTATGCACCCAATGATCTGATACAAGCTGAATCACACATGTCCAGCGGCAACCATCGGGGCTCGAATCAGCTGAAAGCATTCACTTCACAAGGGTATACGCGAGGAACCCAACTATACATCTTCTTCTCATAAAACCTCCATCACATAGATTACATTTCCACTTAGGATAGCCGAGAGCCGTGTCGGGCCTGCTCCATAAAAGGCGGGGAGGCCACTCGGCAAGGGAGGTGTTATCGGAAAGGCATTACCAGGCGAGGACATTTTCGGGGGACCGTTGATAAGTTGCTAGGAGAAAGGAAGAAATAAGGCAGCCGGCCAGATTGAAGCCTCGTGATATCCTTCCAAAATGCACCAACAGGGAATTGTAAAGTGCACATCCTCAATCGCCTTTCACGTGTTTATTTGGGTTGGAGTTCTACCGGCGGATTGAGGATCCGAGAGGGAGGGATGCAATGCTCGGTCAATCGCCGTCACTTTGCTGACAGGATGGTGTAATTATGTTTCTAACCTCTATAAACCACTATCATAGCCCCATTCATCTATCATATAGGGCGATACTCCCTTACTCGCGAAACGAAAAAACGCCATTAGAAGGAGGATAAAAGAAAGGAGCGCGATCACAGAGTTGCACTTTCCTTATTTTTTCCCCCACTAATCTGCCTTCGCACCATGCACCCTCCCCAACGACGAAAGAGGTCAGCTTGCTCTGTTCCTCCCCCCGGATGATCGCTCCGACGAACCTTGATAGTCAGACCCACAGCAGTTGGATTAACGGTGGGTCACCCCCGCCTCGGCTAAAAGAGCTCTCCCCCTATCAAACGCTAAAAATGCTCTAGCATCGAACCTTCACCTAACTTGGAGACAGACCGTTATTCCGCTGCTTTCCATCTTACCACAATCGCCTTGAGACAAGGTGAAAGGCATTTCTGTGTATGGGCAGCGTCAGAGGGGTGCTACCCCGAGATGGTTCGTTATGATTGGAGCCATCCTCGTCAAAACAGAGTCGGCCATACCGGCCTACCTGCTCCGCCTCCGAAATTTTCTCAATGGTTTCGGATCGACGGCTGCCTAAAACAATGCAAGCCACAGCACACGCAATTATTCCTAAATTCATGAAGTATCAATCGACATTTCTTGATTTCGGCTGTGATATGTTCCCGTAACGACAACCAACAAGGTCACCACCCAACCTTCTAGGAAACTCTACCATTGTCCCATTAGGCGGTGGGTAGTCTGACTCCAGAACAGCCTTCAGGGATGCGAAATCGGTGGCCGCTAACGAGATGCACTCTGTCGGCTTGTTTTTGTTTATTCGTATAATTAATTGCACGGGTGGATACTCGAGCAGTCCCTTGCGTAGGGCTGAGGCATCACATCAAGGCCCCCAGGATTCTCCACTCACATCGAGCGGTCGATGACTCGGATATTCGACGTATGGGAAACATGTGTCGAGTGAGGCAGCCAAAGTCATCGATCCACGGGCTCTCCCTCTAACTCCGCATTTCCGCTCTCCATACGAACAGCGATATCAAATCAGAAATCCTAAAGAAAGCTTTCACGGCTGCAATTCCTTTGCGCAATCTATAAGAATACGAGTAAACAATCATATCGCTGCGTAGGGCTGAGGCCCCCAACAAGTCCCCATTTTCAGGCGAAAGATGAATCACTTTTCTTATTGGATATCACCAAAACTCTACCCCAAGGTGGATGTGGGCTAAGTTGACGGATACCGTGTTCTAGGCCCAACGGAGGAGCTCACAACCGTTGGAGATTAGGACAAGACTATGGTGAAAGCTGGGAGTAGGAGAATGGACTGTGTTCAGTGAAAGTTTGGTTTCGTATAAATCTCATTCGCTCATAACATGTTGGCACTGTACTGTACAGTACCTTTGATTGGTTGTCATGCTTCAGAGAGGGGTTCCAAGAGGAAGGCACACCAAACTAGGTAGTTGCAAGGCATCAGAGAAAGGGCCGCCCACTCCATCAGATGTCAAACTTTAGCGGAGGTTACCAGTAGATGGGTGTAACGAAACACAAAGCCAACACGAGAACGGATACCCTCCAGAGCGGTTGTCTCGAGGATAGCAATGCCGGTACTGCTCGTAGTCTCAGGCAAGAAGTACCAGGACATAGGTTTTAGGAAATATGTGGCCAATAATCCCCGCTTGTCTGTGTGTGAGATCAAAACCATACTCGTCGTAGTCTACAAGTACCCTCAATTTTCTGTCACCCATCGCTCGGGGCCAACTGGGATATCAATCTCGGTTACCCCGCAGAAGCCACTCGTCGGGTTTAGGGTGACTGGTTTTTGGATCAGGGTTGCTCCCGCAAGCATCCACCAGCGCAATGCAAAACAATTGAACTTCCCAACGTGGAAAGATCGAGTACCGGTACCAGTACGAGTACAGTGCTCGAGCATCACATTGTACTCGTACCGCACTCGCACAACACAAGGATCATGAGGACACGGGGCGAATAGGATATGCAATATCAGCTCGGCTGAAGATAAGAAGAGGAAGAGCCAAGGAAATGATGTAGGCTACAATCCTGAGCTACTCGAGTGCCTCCATAAGGTGCTTTACTCGTACAAATTTCCCAGGCTATCACTACCCTACTCTCGCTTGGGTTTAATGATGACGAGATCTGCGGTTGATTGCCCCGCTTCCCGGCGCAACCATAGCGGAGCCTTCCGTTGCCAACCCCCCTTGTGCCAATTTTGGTACTGACCCACAACTACTCGAGGAGTGCTCTACTCGTATTACGAGTAGTGATATAGTACTCGAGCGCTACACCTACAGTACTGGTACTGGCATGCATACGAGTACTTGTACTCGTACAGTACGTTCGCACCGAGCCAATGCTACAGCCACAGACCTAGTAAGGATGCGGAAATACCGGTATCCGCTCGCGATCAATGACGTCAAATATAGCCGATCAATAATTCGTCCAATACACGCGGTCATCGTGTTAAAACAATAGCCAAGCGTTATTAGAGGCATTCAGCCCCGGGGTTGAAAAGTTTGTGCAAGTTTTCGAGTTGAAGGACTTTAGTGTGCAACACCTTTTTTGCCTACGAATCTTGCAGACCCACTTGAAACTTGGCAACCGAAAAACGCTTTCTAGACCCGAGGGCTGAATGCCTCTCTCTACTCGAGTATGATCAAGTATCGCAGCAGGCATAATATTTGCACGAACAGGAAACGCCGAGTGTCTTGCCCTTAGCATGCTCAAATCCAAAGTGCTAGGCAGCATGGGATACCATAGAATCCACCCGTTATGATAGCTTATGCATTTACTACTACCAAACCTCAACAGTATGACTGATCCCCCTGAGAATGAAACAACCACACACCAGTAACTTAACTTAATGCCGTATCGCATCGACGGTTAGCCTTACCATAGGAGCAGCCATGGTGACACTGTTCATCCAGATATTGCTGCGAGGGGATGCTTTACGCGGCCAGCTTAAGAAACCAGTTCCATACGACACGCCGAGGAGGAGCCCTAGAAAAATCCGATTGCTGCACTCTCAGATGGCTATATAAGCCCCCCCGTTGTTCCGCCTTTTCGGAATCAATCAGCGGAACAAAAACTCCAGACTATACACCAAGCAAGATTCTAAACTTTTGACACTTTAAAACTACAATATTCCCCAATCCCAAAGCACAATGACCGAACAAATCCCCAACCAGTACATCATCGTCTTCAAGCCCGAGGTCCCCAAGGCCAGATGTCAGGAGCATTGCCAATGGGCAACCGAGCTTCATGTCCAAAGAATCGGTGCGCTCTCAGCCGACAGCGAGGAGCCCGAGACTTCCGGCGTTTTACACCATTACAGCTTCCCGACCTGGAATGGCTATGCCGGGAGTTTTGACGAGGTTGCCAAGAATGAGATTGAAAGCAGAGAAGAGGTATGGTCAGAATTTTCACACTTTCCCTCACGCCCACTAATGGGAGCTACAGGTCGACTTCATCGAGCCCGACTACAAAGTCTATACCAAAGCCCTCATCACACAAAAGAACGCCCCTTCATGGGGCCTCGCCCGCACCTCACACAACGAGAGACTCACCCCCGATACCAGGACTACATACACCTACGACAGCTCCGCTGGCGAGGGAACAAGGGCCTACATCATTGATACCGGCATCCTGGCCGAGCACGAGGTTGGCATTTTCCCAAAGCGTCGGGAGAGTGCTTTCACTAACATTTATAGGACTTTGGCGGACGTGCGACCTTTGGATATAACGCTGTCCCTGGCTCCGCGAACACCGATAAGAATGGTCATGGAACACACGTTGCCGCCACCATTGGCGGGACTAAATTTGGTATTGCAAAGAAGACCAGGCTCATTGGAGTCAAGGTCCTGGGGGATAGCGGACAAGGGACTAACTCCGGTGTCATCGCTGGGCTTCAGTGGGCTGTCGAACACGCGGAGAATGATGGTGCTATCAACAAATCTGTATGTCCTCATGTCCATCCCCTCTCATAGAATCTATACTAACGATATAGGTCGCAAACATGTCACTAGGAGGTGCAGCCTCTCGAGCAATGAACGCTGCTGCCGCAGCCGCAGTCCGCATGGGCATGACCCTTTGTGCAGCTGCCGGAAACGAGGATGTATGAAACATATACCCCCCCCTCTACCTATCCATCTATCTCTCTCACACACCACCACCTACACATCCCAAACTAACATCTCTTAAACCCCCAGCAACTCGCCGACAGTAGCTCACCAGCTTCTGAGCCCACCGTTATCACCGTCGGAGCCATCAATGAACAGGACGCCATGACTGACTTTTCAAATTATGGCAAACGTAAGTTCCCCGCTCCCACCAGCACCTGCGGTTTCAAATAACAAACAAATACAGTCGTCGACATCCTTGCACCTGGAATGAATATCACAAGCGCCTGGATCGACACCCCCGGCGGTAAAGGCTTAAACAAAACCCTTACCATTAACGGCACTTCCATGGGTAAGTCACTCCCCTCTCACCCGCAACTTACAGACCCTAACAAGCGCGGATAGCAACGCCCCATGTCACCGGTCTCGCAGCCTACCTAATCGCTAAAGAAGGTCTAAAGGGCTCCACCGCCGTGACTAGAAGGATAAAAGCCCTTGCAGCCAAGAACTCCAATGATGTGGGCAACCTAAAAGCTGGCACTCCGAAGCTCATCGCTTATAACGGGGCTGCCAGCGCCGAGTAATTAGCCTTGCTTCTCTCCCTCATACTTCACTTTCTTTCGGTTATTGATGCCTTATGGTTTTGGGGGGGAAGGGGAAGTGATGATTGAATAGGTTTTGGATCTTTTCACTATGCGGATGTTGAGCATAGGGGGTCAACCGGCTCGGCGGATGAATGAATAAATCAATGGATGGGTGGGTGGAGCCATGGATGGGAATTCTATAAGACGTATGAATACAACAAATATTCCAGAAGAGATTTTACGTGATTGCCATGAGAATGTTCCCCCCTTCTTTTTCTTCTTTTTTTCTTTTCCCAACCATGAATTTTGTGCTCGGAGATCTCTACGATAGAGAGGTTTAGACTGCGAATCCCCTGGCAGAGTTCCATTGTTATTCGTCTAATTGGCTACTTTCTCGCACCGACATTCCATAACGGCTTAAGATCATGTAATTAGGACCCAGAGTATCAAAATAGTAACATTCACAATATGGCCATCATGTGACCGACGTGAGAAGGATGGAAGGGGAGGAAAAAAACGCACAAATTCACCCTTGCAAAGCGAATTACCGAAGAATATTCATGGTACAGATCCACCGCCCGTATAAGTTACTAAGCACCGAACAAAGTAACCCAACACAAAAGGAACGACGCGATAAGATCCCCGGATAGAAACCACTCCACAATCCCACAAAAACTTCCGATATCAGGAAAAACAAAATTCTACCCTATCACTCCCAACTCGTTATCCCGCTCGACCAATTTCCGAACCAGGATGTGATCCGCAAGCCCTAGATACCAACAGGAGACCAGAAATCCAGTACGGAACGTGATCTACATGAGGCCGAAACTGAAAGGTAGGTTGAAGACGCAGGCTGTTAACAAAATACTCGAGGGAACCGGAACACTTGTGCCGCAAACGGTGCCAGAACTGCCGGACCCGCCGGAAGCAGGAAACATGGGGTCGCTACTTCCTCTTGCGCTTCGTTAAGAGCGGGTGGGTACTTTTGGGGGCTGTCATCAGGTGCCTTGGTATCGATATCTTCGCTTTCTAGAAAACTGCTTCACCATATCCGAATTCGAGTCTCCGGTAGTCTGAGTGCCTCGAGCTCGGTTTTCATTGCCTTCTACGTAGGGATTGACGGATTGCCCTTCCAGGAGTAGCTTCGTCACATGCTCTCTTCTGTAACAGACAGCGTAGGGAAGTGGGGTTCGCCCTTCATTATCCTCCGCGCCGCGACCAACACCCTGCCCTCCTAAGAGTAACCTCACCACACACCCCCACCGTAGCCAGCGGTGTAAAGAGCGGCGTTCGGCCCATATCATCTACTGCGTCGGCATCGACATCTTGCCTTTCTATGAGCAACCTCATCAAACCCTCTTCATCGTAACTAGCAGCGAGGCGGGGTGGTTTCCGGCCTTCAATAGTTATTTCGGGATAGACATCCTATATCTTTCCGGGAGCCACCCCACCGCATCCCCATTACCACAATGAGGAGGATGAGAGCATAGCACCCGGCCACTCCCACCCTCTGCGTCGTGACTAGTGCCCTGTCTTTCCAGGAGAAGCACGAATATCCTCACGTCCCCTTGTTGGGTAGCATAAAAAAACGCCGCTTAGTCCAAGGTATCGCTCGACAGGGATTGACGTATTCTCTTGCCCCCAGGGACTTCCTACACCCTCATTCTCCCCGGAGATAGCCCAGGGTAGCGCCGTTCAGGGTAAAATATCATACCTGCCCGACTAGGTCCGACACCTTCCCTTCCTAGTAACAACTTCACCGCACGCTTATAGCCCCCATGGGCAGCACAAATGAGTGGTGTTAAACCCATATCATCCAAGGAGCCACTGCCGAATTGTCCCCCGCTCATCAAGGACATGGACACCTTCGCATTCCCCATCTCCACCGCTACGACGGAGTAGGCTTCATCGGCTCTTGGCGGTTGCTTAGAGTGCGAAATCCACATCAACACTCCCGTGCCGAGTATCAGCGCGCCCCCACCCCGCCCCGCTATACGAGCTATGGCAGTGTATGTATCTTGCAGACCTAAGCCCTTTGCCACCTTGTTAGGTTGCTCCCTTTCTCGCAGATACTTGCCTACGCTAGAAGGACATTGGCGTTCAAGAAAACCAGCAGAAATCTGAATATCATTGTCAGTTCAAAGTAAACTCATTCATGACTCTTCGACGACATACCGGTACATTCCCAAGGCGAGTTCCGTAACACTCCCCACACATCTCTTCGTAGATCCCCGCCTATTCCCTCGGGCAGCGGGTCCATCTCCAACCTCACAAGATACCCGATATCCCCCCCCCAAACTAGGTTTACGCACACAGTATCTGCCCCTCAAGCGAAACGCTTCCCAACCCCTGTACGATTCGCCGTAGGGATCGCGGAAGTTCAGGCCGATTACCTACCGGAAACCCGTCCAGTACGTCGATAAAGAGAAAAGACCATGGTAAAGGTATCAGAGATTCGATTAGCATTTCAAGAATTTCAGAGAGTTGGAGGCCCCAGCTGTCAAGCTCTCCCTTTGCCTCTTTGAATGTATCAATCGTATCCCCGGAGACCCGACCCAACACGCCCGTAACCCGTTTGTGGGCACCAACACCTGTGCGATGGAACGTCCCTCGTAAGTCTGGAAGCCGGAGCGGAAACATGCCACTATCGTACTGGTACAACATATCCTCTGATCACACAAGACGTCGATCACCGGAGAGCTAGTTTACCCTATTTAGCCTTACGTACAGTACCACGTCACGGCATTCACGTTCCTTACCAGAGAAATATCTTTCCTACTCCCGGATGACCATAGCAGAAAAAGGTAGTGCTCTCTATTTTTCCATCTACCGTAATAAACCGATCCGTTACCAAAACCCGCTCATCCACACCATTCATCCGGTCGGCACGAACGCCCCAACGCCTTCCCCGAGGCACTAATAGAGATAGCCATTCGAGGAGCCGGTGCGGTTCATCTGTTACTGATATCCTGTAACTGTTCAGCGCACTATTATAACGCTCCGATACACCGTCGTAGTTGACGTTTCCAGAGGATTGCTAGCGATGAGATCGAGCATGCCACCTGGGACGCCACCGCGAATGCCGAGACCAAGTGGCGTCGAGAGCCAGTGAAATTATTTGTGGCTCAGCCCCGGGCAGGCTAAGGGCTTCATGATCTGGCTTGTGCCAAGGAAAACCACAATGTTGAGTATGATATGGCACAGGCGAGAGTAAATACCCATAGCTCCACAGGTTTACAGCTGCGCAACAATTTGCAATCAACAACAATGAGAATATAGTAAAACATGATATAAGACATGGCCAGCTTGCAGAAATAAGATACCCCAGACCATTCCAACCTCCAGAGAGTTCTTTCAAAACTGCAGCGTATAACTTATGAAAGAAAAAAGCCAAAAACTCACACGCAAAACATCCTACGGGTACCGCACAGAACGACTTTCACAACTCCAATAGCCCACACACCCAGAATGCTCCATGTCCGAGGTAGTTGAGGTCAGCCATAATATATCTCTCCAACGCAAACTTGCCAAGTATCATACCATAACAGGTGGCAGCAAAAGCCACAACGTCCAAATCCCCGCAAGAAAAATTCCCCAACCCGTTTTCCCAACCTCCCATTGCACGAGTAGTCTTCTCCATTCTTTTACCTACCCGTAAGGTCGTGGCTCGGGCGGTTGAGTAATTGCGGTTCGAGAACCCCTGGCTTTGGTGCGTGTTACCCACCATTCCCGCTTCCGCTTCCGCGCTTCTTACATACCGGAAACGTAAAACGGGTGATATCGAGTGATTGTCCAAGTGGAGAATCGGATATGACGATACCTAAGCAAAGCTACCCAAACTAACCATAATCTTCGCAATTTCCCAATATTCGCTCGGGGGAAGAGGGCACACTTGAGTCGAGTGGTCCGTAAATAGCCCTGCTGAATTTCAAACATGAATCATTGCCTTTTTCCCATGCACAATTTGACATTCATTCACTCATCAATCAAGACCTAAGCCCTAACCACACTTGAAACAAATCCAAGTGGTAAGCCTCACCAGCTCAATAAAACTCCCTGTTGCACTTGACTTTCTATGCCAGAACCCTCCCTCCATACCACAGGCGAAAGACACAAACCTAAACCCCGAGTGACCACCGGTGACACTAAACCACAAACACACAACACCACGTCCACAGCCATCTCCACCTCCTTCCTTCCTTCCCCTCTTCCTTCCTCCCCCACCACCCCCTCCAACCGCCTATTTAGCACACTACCCGCTCCTCTTCATCCCCCCGTCAACCACCTCTTCCCTCTACCACTAAAAAACACAAGGAAACCCACAAAAAAAAAAAAATGACGCCTAATCGCTACCTATACCTCTACACCACCCCCGATGACCCACCAAACTGGCTCCTAGGCACACAGATCTACCAAGCTATCGGACAAATCTTCGAGTACCTGTTGGAAAGAGCGGAGGGCGCCACAGTGATCCTCATCTTGTCCATCCTCGCCCTAGGCATCTGGAAGCAGGAGATGTGCGTCGTCCTCATTGTCGGGATCGTGGCGGTCTGCTTCCGAGAGTGGACCTTCGTCTTCACGTTCATCATTCAAATGAGCTTTATAATACTGGCCGTGGCCGGTATCGTGAATTTGGTGCTTTGGAAGTTGTTCCTGAAGGGTGTTTGGGAGCAGGTTTGTCATGGGAGACGGGCCATTGGCTCATTCATCAGTGAGGCGCCTGGGCGGACTTTCGGAGCTCTGGCTGGCCGGTACGGCTGGTATGACATTGGGTTGGTGGCTACCCGCCCGCTTGGCTGCGTGGAATATATCGGGCTCCGGATCACACACCTGTGCGAGTTGTCGGTGACTTACTGGAAATGGGTATCTGAGCACCGGGTTTTAGCTTGGGCGCAGACCCCGATTTCCTACTTCAGCCGAACGCCCCACGAAGTAGCAGAGCGGAATGATAAAGAGGATATCACAATCACAACCTATAGCCCCGAATCTACCGCCCCGACCACACCAACAGTAGTCCGTTTAATGCACTGCACAGGTTCCACATCCACGGACTATGTAAACCCCTACCCCTCCTGGCAATCAAGCCGAGACCTGCTTCTTCCAGAGTCCTATCCCCTTCCTGCCGCTGTGGCCCCAGATACTCCCACAACCCAACAACTCCTCGATGCAGACCCTTTCAGGACCCCAGTGCCGCTCCGAGCTGGAGACCCCGGGTTCCTGAATCCACACCCCAATTCTGAAGATGGGCCGCGCGACGAGAAACCCTTCACGGAAAAGGAGAGGGAAAAATTGGAGATTGCGAGAACACTTGGGTCCAAAGGTCCAAGACCATTGAGAAAGTTCAAGCCCGGCCGTGGATCGGAGCCGGGGTTTTTGGATGCGTATCCGTACCCTCACTCGATGCCGAGAAAGCGGCTTGAGGGAGATGTTGGTGGGAATTTTGAGTGGGATGGTAGTGTCGGGAGTATTATCCCTAGAGAGAGAAATGGTAGGACCACCAATCTAGTGCAGAATACAATCGAACATGAATCGCTGACTTCTCCTGGACCAGAGCCCCACGGGAATCATTCCAACAAACTTGCCATACCTGACGCCGATGGGAGGAGTATCGCAGAGAGCAGTACCGCAGAGAGCGATGCAGATGTGGGAGAGCATGAGAAAGTTTCGGAAACCAGTATTAACTCGGCGGATAGTAAGGAAACCACCGAGCTCTACTCGTGCGACAGGACCATCGAAGTGGCAACTGGCTTAGTTACCAGTTCCGGTGAAGACGTCTATCAGAGTTATTTCACGCAGCTGCGAATAGTTGATGCCAACAAGCAGGATACTACGGGGAACAAAATCGACGCGATGGACACCAGAGCCACCAGGCCAGCAAAAGGACATTCGAGAGACGAGGAACCCCAACCGGGCTCCAAGAGAATTAGATATTAAGTTCCATCCCCATTCGCTAATTAACAATATAGGGACCAAATAACTCCATACGGACCACAGAAAAAACCGTCCGCCGAAAGCACCACCTGATACCATGCACAAGTCTAGTTAATTAAATGTAACCAACCCCGACAAAGTAGTTAGTTTCAACAAAACGTTTATAAAGCCACCCCTATAACCTTCCCTCACCTTCCCCACCAGCGTCCGTGTCCCCACGCTTAATCGCCCTCATCAACTCATACAGCTGCGCAATCTGTTGATCTATTCGCCATCACCGCCATCAGTACCAAAAACCAAGCGAACCGAAAGAGCCCACAGACCACTCATTTTCTCCAACTTTCCCTCCTCAAGTTTCTCGTCCTTCCACGTCTCGCCTTCAACCGCCTGCGCGTACAATTGCCATTCCTTCAAGAAGCCGACCTGACATATCCCCATTATCCCCCCTACCTAAGGAAAACAATCAAAGTGAAGGAAGGAAGCGAACAATATACAAGGGATTCTCGATATCCCTGTGCCGTCTAAACTCCGCCTTGACATACTCGTCTCCGAGAACTCGTTTCTGTTCCCCCGCACCCCTCACTCTCAATCAGCCACCCATCCCCCTATCACACATGGGTTACTGTAAAAGCATACCTCGGGCGATAGTTTATGTCTGTGAGCGCGCAAAAGCCGGCGGTAAAGCTTGATTGGTGGAAGGAGTGCTGGTCTAGAACGTCAGTGGTCGGTGTCCGAGGTGACCGGTTACAGTGGTAAAGGGTATGCACCGAGGAGGGTTTTGTACGAATGACTTGGAAATAATTTCCGAAGCACAACGGAGGAGCGTTTGGCGCATTTTGTCCAGCTGGGGAAAGGGGGGGAGTAAAAACTTGTGTGAGAGTGGGTGAGAGTGTATGATTCTGGAGGCTTTCGCCGGTCGCAGACGATCGCAAAAGCGGCTATTACCCGGCTTCAAGAGGCTCTCTCCAACCGAATCCCAGAGCCTCACTCTCCATTCCTTCCTCCCCAATCACTTACCTCTAACTCACCGCAACCCTCCCCACAATCCCATCCACAAATTCTTTATAAAAAACCAAACAATTACCTCCGCCCAATGTCGCCAAAGTCGTCTTCAACCCTCCCATCAACCACCACCATCTTCCACGCCGGGTTGCAAACCGCCTTCATGATACTTTTCCTATCAACACGGAATCCGGGGTACGTGGTTCTCGGACTCACCTGCGCGGCGACGTGGGGCGCTGTGCAGTGGATGGGCGAAATTTCCATGGTCGAGGCGGAGGCGGAGAGGCTGCGGAGGGTGAGAGTTAGGCGGGAGAGGGGCGAGTAAGGATGGTAGTAGGTGTGCTGGATGGGGTGGGATGAGCTGACAGATGGACTGTATGCTATTGTAATGGGTCTTGGGGTGATAATTTATTGGTGGGCTCAACAGTTTTCAGATTCACAAAACTCTTAGTCTACCATACCTCCTTCGTAGTAGGAGTAGTGTTGGACTACGGTACTACCGGCAGCGCCGGTAAGTGGATCAAGATGTCACGAGGATCACTCGAATAAAAAAAAAGAATAGATAGTGCCTATTGCAGCCTAATCCAGGTAGTCGGCCAACTGCTCATTTAGACTGACTAACCAACCCCTCGTGAACCACACACCCAAAGTTAATTCTTACTACTCCGCCGCAAGGCGTTAGGCCGGACCAGCACTTCTATGTTTTTTTGTTAAATCCTAGAATCTATTTGCTTAAAGGTGCAAACCTCCACTATAAGAGCACAGCCCTGTTAAAGCATGGATCCTAGATACAAGGGCACCTCTGCAATAACCACCCCACACCCCCGATTTAGTCCTTAGACATGCTGGTCAAAAACCTCCTCCACAGGCATAGGGGAAAACAAGCCAGCCCAAGTCCCTCTGGTATGGGACCAACTGCACATCTGCCCCCATGAAAGCTCCTTCTGCACAAAACAAAAAAAGTACAAAGCAGGACTGGCAGGAGCCAACAAGAAAACCCATACTGTATTCTCTTGAAAAAGGAAACACAAAAGAAACCCAATAAGGAAACCACCTTGATAAACTACATTCCCCATTTTTCAACCGGTCTAGCCTTAGCTAACAGCTAGCAATATAGGGGAGAACCATGATGCATTCGTTTCGCATGATGAAGGCAACCGACCTGGACGTGCCAGCCTCCTGTGGAGTGATTGCTCATGGCTGGTCGGACGGGAGCATGACCGGAGACAGTGCAATACCAACCACGCATTGCTGAGTAATCCAAACATTGGTAATGAAGTAAACCTGATTGTGTAAAAGAATCCAGAGGGGCGGAGGAGTATTTACAACCTCACACAACCTAGCTGAGATGGCCACTATGGAGCGAGGGGGAGGACAGGAACCACAATCTGGCAGAGTGACCAAAGCCCAATAACAGAGGAGGTGAAAATCTCATTTAGCCCTACAATGAGGTTTGGTGTCTAGGCTTATGAAGCTTCCAAAGTTCAGCACCGGAGAGGGGATCATGAGGTGGTAGTGTGTGGTGTTGACCACTGCCACCACCTTCCGAACCAAGAAGGTGAAAGGCGGGGTCAGGAAAATAGCGGAAGAGAAGCTTGCGGACCAGCACTTCTACAAGTACGAGTACTTGTACTAGTACCAGTAGTCAGATACTACTACTAGAAATAGTACTAGCTCCGTAAGTGTACAGTAGTAGTTATCAGCGTGACCAACCATGCGCCCAAGCAGGAAATCACAGTCGGGAGACAAAACTTATTCCACAGCACGAGTCAAGTTAGCATCAGTACGATACTACGATACTCGCTTGCTATCTAGACACTTTAGCGCCAAGGCTGCGTAGGCTCGAATTCGTCTTGGCGCCAAAGTATCCGCATAGCAACCAAACCAGAGAGTACAGTACCAGCGCCACGCAGGGTAGCATCCGAGCTGAGAGTGTGAGTCTTCTGTCTTCTCGAAGCCCATCTTGCTCATCTCCGGGGGATACGGCCCCGCTGGATTAAAGTTTAGATACTCAGGGCTAACCATGGTTCGGTACGATGTGTAATTTCTCGGGTGCGGATGGGCCGGGCATATGTTATTGCGGACCGGGAGAGAGCGCCAAAATTGGTTGGTCTTGGTGGGTTTGACTGCCCTATTAGGTGCTGCAGAGGCTATCATGTGGTGTGAATCACGCTGGTTTGAGGCATAATTTTGAGCCGCGCAATTTTTGCGAGAAGCAGTGGTTATTTTCTGTTTATGTGGGTTACAGGTTTGCTAATAGTAGTTGTACTTGTACAGCCACTACAATTTTTGTAATTAATTTCCGCTGGCATGATTTATGTATGCTCAGTGCCGTGACTCCTTACTGCTCTAACCGTGCACACCGCGAAGCACTTAGCCATTTTGCGACCCATGAACGAACCTTCTCGAGTGCTCGGGTAACTTGATATTGTACAAGCACCGTACACCGGCGCCCGCGAGTCCAAGTCAAATCTAGATGCGTCTTTAAAAAGTGTTTTTCTTCTTCCCCGAAATCAAAAGCCCCCGCACAGATAAGTGAATAGGCTCCTTAAAATAGGGAGGAGCTCACCACCATGCGTGATAGGGTGGTTATCACTAATGGTGATTACAAACCACCAGTCATCGCCACCGATCTTGCCGTCGACAGGTGCGATCGCGAGACTTTCCCATTTCTCGTCCGGGAGCGCCGCATCTTGAGCACCCCTATTATGGAGGCCGAATTTGGCTAGCTGTGCTGCGTTGTTGATGTCTAGGAACGGGTAGTAGAGTGCTGGTTTGATGTTAGAGTTTAGGATGCCGCCGTCGGGTGCTATGGTTATAAGTTAGATGGGTCGCGGCAATCATAAGTGTGACTCTTGATGGATGTCGTATTGCATGGGGAATATCGAAAACATCAATTTGACGGTCGTTGGAGAGGGAGCCATCGGAGCCGTGGCCAGAGTCGCTGTCACAACCGACTAAGGATGACGAACTAGTCTGATCCAACCAAGAGGATTTCGGGCTGTGCTGCGGTGCGAGGGTTCGTCTTCTTGGCTGGATTAGAGTGAGAGGGCTTGTTAACCGTGGCATCATTGGGAGTGATTGTGATCGATGAGGATAATGGTAACATGAAGGTGGAATTCAGAGGAATGCGTATCATACATCGTTGAACTGAGGGAATGGAACAGCGTATTTCCGGGCCAAGCGGGTTTTCCCTGGACCGGTGATATCACTTGACCATAACAGGTGTACAGCACCTGTTTGTAAATTTGCTAAGTCCACCTTCTTTTACTGTGCAGATTCCTCCCGTCGTTAGAGGCAGTGAGACCCTCAAGTCCCTGATTATTTGATCTTTCGGGGGCAGGGGCAACTGGATCCGGGAGTTGGGCTGGGTCGTAGGTCGGCTGGCTGAAAATTAGAGACACTTTGGGGGAATCTGAGTCCTCCTTGCGGATAGGGATGAATGCATCTGGGGGCTAGCATGGGTGAGCTTCCCGTTCCGATTGAAACGGTATGTAGATGAAGTGGCCATATTCACCGCTGATTTAGAATCCGCCGTAAGGGTCGGAGTATCGAAGACCAGTCCATCAGGATCTAACGATAAACGATTACAGCCAGGCCCTTCACCACCAAAGTCATCGCCAGTGAACTTCGCAGCGGGCAAGTTCGGAAAACCATCAAAGGGCAGAGAGGTTGTAAGATCCAGACCGGATATAGGGCTGCCGGCAGAATCGTTGAAGTGAGTTGTGTTTAAGTGGGTAAACTTAAGGTTTGGTGGTGATGGAGCCGTTGGAAGGATGGTGTTTAGGGAGATTTTGAATTTGTGGATCCGTGGCTGACGAGCGGTCGTCCCCCTGAATAAGACATTATGTTAGGATATCTCGACAAACTCTACAGTAAGAGCAAACATACCATCCGCGATCGGGCAGCACTCATACAATGCCCTTATTATCCCTCGCACAGCTTCTTCCATGAAGGGCTTTCAATGGAAATGCGAGAGTCAAGGGACAGAGTAAATTGTACAAGTACTAGTACTTAACCCTGAAGTTACAGGGTACGAAGCTGTAGCCACTCAATTCCTGAAACATAGCTCTTTCTATTGCAAACGGTGATTTTCACAGGAGAAGAAGGCTTCACTGGACTATCGTTAGCCCTAGGCTGTAAGATGGGAATCTTAGCGTACCATAGGCGACTAACAACAGCGCCAGGATAAGCGAACAGAATCGTCTAGTTTAGGCACAATTTACGTGTCCCTCCAACCTCCACCGCCCCCCCAACTGAGGACGATACTCGTGTGAACGCGATACCGGCATTCCAGCTCCCCTCTTGAGAATAACGGTACGGCAAAGCCAGGGATCTTCCCCCGCCCGCTCTCGATCGTGATTCTACAAGTAATGGATTTACGTGTAGATATAGGGTACTTGACCTGTTTCACCCAAGCGTGAGCTTGGACGGGGTGCAGAATTTACCGTAGTGTACTGCCGGCGAGGCAGGCACAACACCACGGATTCAGCCTAAAGACCCTGGTTGGATGGGAGAAGGCTGTAGGATGCTATGGAGCGTACGGAGGACCGACAGTTTTGGGCGCTCGGATACTGTTGTTTCTGTGATAAGAAAGGGAATATTTTGTGGGTCGACTGAGATCGCCTGTAATTGTTCGTCAACATCGCTGCGGGCACTTGCACGGGCACAGGGCGGCAATCACCTCAGGCGGGGGAGGACAATAACGGTGCGGGGCGGGCACGCGGGGAGTGCAAGGCTGCCCATCGGATTCAGAGGTTTTGCGCCTGGCTAATCGTATGTTTTATTTTGTTGCTAGGCGCTCATGATGCCTGACTTGTGAATATCGAGGATGATACTTGTAGGTTATGGCATCGCGACCGCAGCCTGTTGTGGCACGCCTTTGCCAAGAGATATGGTGCCGCGGGGAATTAACCAACCAATGAAAAATAGTGCATAAAAGTATGACAGGCAGGTGATTTTTTATTTTCCCTCACCGATTCCGTACAAGGTAACCTATGGCAACCAGCGTGAACTTCGGCCTAAGACTCGGAAGCCACATAATAAAGGAACTCAAATCCTACCGAGAACAAACAGAGATAATGTTTCAGGTCAACGAAGTTTATTGTAATAGATAATGATATACTTATTACAATCTGTACTGTGATGATGTCGGCTAGCAACTCAACTGATAGAATCCTAGTTTTAACTGTATTACTAGATAGGAATGCTAAGAGTAAAAACAAAGTTTATAAACAGGTTGCTAGAATATTAAAGAGCTCATATTCTAGAGTTAAAATAGCCAGTTCCATTTTGAGTACTCATAAGAGAGGATTTACAGTATTGTTAAAGAAAAAATCATAGGATTGAAGAAAAGTCAACAGAGATGTAAGTAGGACATGTAAAAGATAAGTATAAATTGGGATTTGCATGATTGGTATTACTATTAAGTAGCAAGTAGTATTAAGCAATATTAAGACTAGTAAAAACTAAGGATCTTTATTAGTATAGTTAGAATTAGAGCAATATTACATTTTATAGAATAGGACTCAAATGCTTTGTATGTTTTCAAAAATCTCTTTAAATGCTACAGTGTACTCAGATGCTATAGCAGTTAACTACCCCCTTACATGTATTAGGCAAAAGCCAACTCTAGTGTGCATTAAGAAGACTTAGAGCAGAATCTTTGGTATAGATTGTTAGACAGAGACAACATGTATAGACTCAGAATTGTCCAGGCCAATCAAGATCCATTTCTGTAGACAGAGATTGTCTAGGAAGGCTCGAGATACACTTGTCTCGTTTATAACTGCTAAGAGTGAAGTGAAGTAGGTAAAGTAGAAAAGAATTTTAAGAACTATATTATATTATTAAGGTCTCTTCTCCATTGCTTGATGATATCTAAAAGCTTGGGAGACTCTTCAATATTTATATTCCGCGTCTGAGTATTTGTGGACTATATCTATCTATTATATAAACTATTTACCTCTTTAGTTTTATCTTACAATGTTGGGTATTCTCTAAAGATGTGAATATCTGGAGATGCTGAAAACCTCCATATCTTGTTCTGCAATTACGGTCTTGCTAACTAGAAGCAATACTATTCCCAATAGTAATTATACAATCTTCAAAGTCATAAGACTTATGGCCTAGTTCTCAAGTTGTACTAAGTTGACCCCAATTATCTCCCTTATTGATGAAATGATTGGTTTCATCAACAGGTTGTATCTGCGGAGGGAGTTATAAATTCAACTTCCAATATTGCTGACTTTAAACTTCTATAACTCGGGATTCAAGAGATAGATATTTTCCAAATGACTTCCTATTAATTCATAAGTAGCCATTTTACTGGACTGGTAAATAATTCCTTAGTTGGCAACTCCGCGAAGTCAGGTATGCAACCTTCTTAGGTTACTAACTTTGAAGCTTAATATCTCCTGAGCAAACCCACACATTTCTATCCAGTGACATTCCTCATCAAGAGGAGAAGCACTTCTATGAGATAGAATCTTAATCTATTAGTCGCAGGTTCTCAGTTGTCATGCAGGAAGCCTTGTAGTTGGAGGTATTGGTAGAAAATAACTTGATACCAGAAATAACATTGATGACAACAGGAGTTGAATACGTGACCTTTAGAGAAGAATTACATGATATTTTAATTGAGCTAAAGACGTAGCATTATAGTCATAGGATGTAACTGTTAGGAATACTAGGATCCGATACCTAGGAATCATCCTAAGTAGGGTAACCATACCTGGAATCAGAATCCCTAGTGTTCAACATCCAGCTCCAGCCCCATAACAGGGCCCATATGTCATCATACATATTAATTTCAGTTGGGTCCTGTGACTATAACGCCACAAAGTTAAAGGTATCAAATAACAACATATACGTCACCACCGTCAGTCTGACCGCATCCTGTTTGCAAGGTATATAAGGGAGGACTTTTGGCTGGGTCTGAGAAGTGAAATGGAGTAAATCTGTCAACTACTCAGAGAGTTATCAGGCTTCAAAGATGTAATATCTTTGGAATAGGCCATAAGTAACAAGATGTTTTTGCACAAAACGATGACATCGAATAATAAAGTACCTCGACAAGAGACTAATATATTAATATCTACCTTCCAATAACTAGAAAAGTTTAGAACTATGAGAGACACAACTATAGAGGCAATAGACTTCATAGAGTGTTATAACTAAGTTTCAGAACATGTTGTAGCTACGGGGATGCCTTCAAATACTACAATAGTTATTGAAAGCCTGTTACACAAAGCAACTAAGTGTTGCTGACCGAGGAATTATTTGTCAATCCAGGGGAATAGTTTCCTGCTAATTAGTAGGAAGTCTTCTGAAAGATATCTATTGGTTGGATAAAGAGTTATGAAGGTTGAAGTTGGGTGACCTAAAAAAGTTGTGATTATGACTACCTTTATAGATATAACCTACAGATGAAACTGATCATTTCATTAATGTTGAAGACAATTGGGGCCAACTCAGTTCGACTTGTGAAATGGGCCATAAGTCTAAAGACTCTAATGATCAGATAATTACTATTATAAACAGTATGATTTCTAGTTAGTTATATTATAAGTGCTGAAAAAGGTGTGGTGATTTTCAGAGTCTCCAGGTAGTTGCACATTTTGAGAATACCCGATGTTGCGAGTGATAATCAGAGAGGTACATAATTGTATAATAAATAGATGTAGTCTACAAACATTCAGATATGGAATATAAATATCGAAGTATCTCCCAAGCTTTAAACATCATCAAGCAATAGAGAATAGACCTTATCAATATAATATTGTCATTATAATTCAATTTTAATTTATCTATTTTACTTCACTCTTAGTAGTCATAAAAGAAACAAGTGAAGTCTGAGCCTTCCTAAACAATCTCCATCTACAGAAATGAATTTAGATTGGCCTAGAAAATGCTGAAGTTTATCAGGTTGTCTCTGCCTAACAGCAACTGAGATAGGTATATACGATGATGCGTGAGCCCTATAAACCCACTGGAGGGAGGTGTTGGAGACCAGAAATTCCGATTCCAAGTGGGGTTACTCAACTTAGGGTGATTCCTAGATATTGAATCTTGGTACTCTTAAAACCAGTCCCCTTACGTGGCCTACACATCATCTTATATATTTATCTTAGGTCCTGTTTTGTAAATTACAGTAAAGAAATATGAAAGTATTTTTTGAAAATGGCTTATAAGCCAAAATAAAATTACTGTAGTATTTTCATAAATAGACCTATTTGGTAGTACCACATTTACTATTATATTATTTTAATTTGTAATCTATTATTTAATCAATATTGAAGCTTATACTAGCAGCTTGATATACGAGCTAAGATATGGGTTGAATTGATAGCACCTAGTACATTGTTGAAGTAGGGGTAAAACTTGGAGTTTCTTTCTACCTTTTATGGATACTCATTGGCTGATAATATAATCAAGGTTGTATGAAACCATTTAATACAAGGTTGAAGTATTTGTGAATACAATACTGAATTAGAATAAATTTCAATAAACTATATCAAAAACTGACAATGAAATTTACCTGCTAAC